>NC_072734.1:81818454-82064770 GCF_026930045.1 Uloborus diversus | reverse complement strand
GTTTGGTGTGCCATAAATGTGAAAATTGAAGAAATGATAGAACGAAAGCATTTTATACAAACCCCGGATCAAACAAAAGCCAATCATGTGTGCCAATAAACTACACTAACCGCAAGCCAGGAAATGGTTTTAAGAATTGAACAATAAACAAGTAGGAAATAAATACAAATAGTTGTAATACATTGAATGTAACAATCAAAACGTCCAAAAATAATAAAGAAAAACATAGAGCCTAAAAATTTCACGAACACTTAATAAATTCATTTGACCAAATTCTCCACCTTGAACCTTGACTTTAATTTAATAAAATGCCACAGTTCTACCATTTTATCACTCTAAATTTCAAAGAGCACAACTATTTGTATTGATTAAATAATTCCTTACTAACCTGTAAAAGCATCACATATTTTTATTGCTATTTGTGTTAAACTATGACATTGATTTTCACCCAAAAAGTAAACTTTTATGTCTTAAAATTCTTTTTACATTTTAATTTTAAGCATAATTTAGCATAATGTGTGAAATTTTGATTCTAAAACATTAATGATTTGTATAATTTTTCAGGTCATCCTATCTAATCATTATGAGTACACAAATCTTACCAATTTACATGAATCAGAAGAGAAAGAGTCATTTAATATCTATGGAATTGTGGACAAATGCGATTTGAAAGTTACCCATGGTATATCTTGATTTATATTTATTTCTCATATGTCATTTTGTCTTTTTTATTTTAAATCTCATTTTTATCAAAACATGATTGAGTTTTGTTTTCCCAAATACGTATCGTAATTTATTCAGTTGGATGTTTAATTTAAAAAGACTTCTCAATAAAAATGGCCGGCTGACCACCATACTGTATTGTTTTCTTTACTTCTTAGGTAAAAAATCCCAAATTTTAGACCTTTGTTTAACTGATGAAACTGAAGTAGGCTTTACTTGTTCTGTGTTCGCTGCCAAAGATGAAAATTTTCCTGATGTTTATCCGGGTGATATCATTCGGGTTCATCGTATGCAAGTATGAAACTAATTACTTCGTACATGTAACAATTTGAAGTTTTTTCTTCTTTTTTATAACCTTTACATTTAATAGTGTCATGGTTTGCTGTGAAGTGACTTTGATATTAATTAGATTTTGTATGCACTGTAATTTGCTTCTTGTCAATAATGTGGGTTTGCATTACAGCTGATTTCATTTTGTGTGAGTATTGAGAGATTTTTAAGTTCATCAAGGGACTTGGCATGAAGTATTTTGTCAAGCAAATTGACTTTCCACAAAGTATGTTAACAAAAAATGAACTTTTAATATATTTTATTTAAAAAATGAACCTTCCATGTTGTTTTTCATTTTAATATGAGCTCTTCATAAAATTCTTCCTCTGAAAAACAAGCTTTTCAGTCTCAGAAATTAACATGATGTCTTTTGTAACCCTTCTTAAAAAGGGTTCTAATGAGAACATACTAAATGTTTTGCTTTTACTGGGTCTTCTGTCAAAAAGCTCATAAGGTTTTTTTTTTTTCAAATCAACTGACAGTACAGGCATTGCTATTCCCACTTTTAAATAACCACTTGGAGGTTTCCAAAAAAGACCACTTCAGATATCATTAAAACTGTCCTCTTGGATTATTTTCTCTATTAAGTGCACCTATGGTCATAAACTTATTTCAAAACATGATTGAATCGTGTACATAGGAACCTCTTAACACAAGAATACATTGACTGAATAGTGCTGTGAACAGTAGCATAACGATGGGGTCTAGCTCCCCTGGCGAACTAAAGAAATTGCGCCCTCCCAGGGTTGCCCACATGGGAAGTCACCGGAGAGCATTGTGACCTCTGGTGAAAAAAATGTATACAGATAGATATTTCTTTTTGGAACATTTTGATTAATTGATTCGCCAAATAGGAAGCAGCAATGATTTTTTTTTTCTTATTTTCTTTTAAAGAATTATCTTCTATGATGCCCAATGTTCCTTCTCAGTAGATGTTATGTATGTATATACGTATATATATATATGTATATATTTACCCTCTAGCTCTTTTTCCTACGTGTTTTTTTTTTTTTTAAATGTTTTTCAAATTCTATAATCCAAAAAAAAAAAAAACGTCAAAAAAAATTGTTTTCAATCAGTTTAAATTCCGCCCTCTGGCTGCTGCGCCCCTGGCGAGAGCCACTCCTGCCAACCCCTAGTTACGCTACTGGCTGTGAATATTAAAAATAAGTCTTTGTGTCCCTATCAGTGTGCATGAAGAGTCATGATATGCTAACAAAAATAGTATCAAGATGTTATGGTAAGATTAGTGTACAATATCTAGGTATAACTGTTTGGAGGGTTTTTAATACTAAACTGCTACACTGAAAATGTATGGGTTTTCTAGCAAGGGTAGTGCCAACTTTTACCAGGACCTAGGCATCACTTTGGCTTGATTGGATTTTGGGTGTTACAATGCCAACATTACATTTTTCTTTGAAATAAACCATCAAATATTTCTAAATCAGAACTTCTTACTGTTAAACAATAAATTTGTATGCAATTATCCTTAGCCATGTCTTAAAAGCGGTAACTTACTGCTTAGTAATTTATATTTCTCATTTTCTAGGTCTACAAATTCCGAGGAAAATTGAAAGGGAAATGTTTATCTTCCAAGTTTATTTTAGTATTTAGTAAAAGCAATAATGGTACTAAACCAAAAACTGTTGCAAAATCATTTACATTTACACCTCACGATGAAGAAAGGGTAAGACATATTTCATACATTACTTTTAAATAGAAAGTTTTTAATTATTTTTTTTATTTTTTTTCGTAAAAAAAAATACTATTTTTAGGTCAAAGAATTGTTTGAATGGAATCAAAAGCAAAGCGACCCAAAGCTTATCAGTGAAATAAATAAGGATGATTTTGTGAATATCATATGCCAAGTAAGCTTTATTTAGTCTTCTGTTATTCTTTTGGCTTATTTTTGATTTGTTATTTAATACAAATCTTTTAGTAGTTTTTTTTTTTTTTTCCCTTTTGCTTATGTTGAAAAAATGAAATTCAAGTCCAAAATTTCTTTTTCTAGAAAATAATAGATTTAACTCATTACTCATATTAAACATATTTTTTCCTTTAGTTTGGAATTTATGTGCAGTATTGATTAATATTTATCAACTAAAATTGAAAAATAAAGTGTCATGCTTTGAAACAATTAAACTCTTTTATATTTTTAAATGCTTGTAATAATTTCAAAACGCAAGAAAATCAGCTATAGTGATCCTAAAATGTCTATAATTTCTAGTTTTTCATAGCCCTTGTCCCAGCTGTGCTCCTTACCTTTTTTTTTTTTTTTTTTCTAGAGGCAAACACTATCTTCTGCAATAGTTACCCCTTTTGCCCCAGAGTACCCGATTCAAACATATTCATATTATTATGAAGTTCACATTGACCATGGTTAATTTAGGCAAACAAAAAGCTTTTTTTTTGTTGGGACACGGGTGGGGGTTAAGCAGTGATGTTCCCATAGAGTATGCTCTATATACGCTGTGTACTCTTAAACATTTTTTAGACATATAGCTTATACCCTCAAGCTTCAAAAATTTTCATATTATGTATATGATCGCATACACATATTGTGCATGATGGATTATTGGGAGTATACCCTCAGAAAAATTGATGGGAACATCATTGGGGTTAAGTTACTAAGCCAGACCACAGCTATTTAGTAAAGAAGCTATTACAAGATTGTTGATGTAGATTTTAGTTGTGCACAGATGCTCTTTATGTTTTTATATAACTAAGCCTTGCTATTATATCTTTGTTAATTCAAAAAAATTTATTCAATTTTAATCTGCTGTTTTGAATTGTGTTTAGGTGATAGGAGTATATATTGCTAAAACTACAGATGCTGTAATCTTGAAAATATGGGATGGAACAAAAACTAATTTGTAAGTTCTTATCTATTTTTTTAGGTAGTACACTTTTTTAATTTTAGTACTTAAAAGTTTAATTGTACAATTTAAAGTTCTTACAATTTAAAATTTATTCCATTAATTTTTTTTCATACAAAAATAAAAGAATCCATATCACATTGCATGCAAGCATACTTAACCTATTTACTTTTGATAGATTTCCTGGGTCTCATTTTGGGTTTCGAGAAGAAAAACTCGATCAGAGACTTTTCAACATTGCAAGAAATTATTATGTTATTTTGTCAGTTTATGGTAATTATATTGGAATAGCTGCCGAGTTACAAGTGAGTTAATTATTTTGTTTGTCTAAAATGGTAATTTGTGCTTTTCAGAATAATTGCAAAAGTTATCATTTAATCATAACTAAATTAAGTTGCATATTGCTTTCTGCTTAAAATTCTATGACTTTTGTAAACAGCAAGGTTACAAAAGGTTGTTGGAATTTTAAATAATTATAGTAAACTCCTAATTATCGATCAGTGACTTATCCGCTAGGCGGATTATTCACGACCTTTCACGCATTCAAAAAAAAAATCTAGCGATGATTAACTGAAAGTAGATAAATGCACACATTTTAAGCTAACAAGAGCAAAATTTATTTTTAGACATTCCTATTGTTTTCTTCCTCCCTTCCAATGACATTAAACCTTTTTAAGGTCAACAAAACCTGACTAGTTAAGACCTGGTTTTTAGCCTACTTTCCCAGTAAAAGTCAGAAAAAGAAGAAAAAAGCATGAAAAAAGGCTTAATGCATCTTTAAAATATTGCAAAAAACAAAAAAAAAGTCAAAAATAAATAAAATAATTAAATAAAATGCCTGTCGGTCTGTCTGTCTGTCCTCCCCCCTAATAACTTTTGAATGAATAGTCCGATTCGAACAAACTTTTTTTTGTTCAAAAGAGCTCGGCGAGGACACCTCATTCCCATATTTCACTTTTTGATTGAACTATTTTTTGTTCAATTTTGAACTGTTCAAAAAAACTTAACATTAGCGCCTTTGGGGAAATTCAAGGCAATTCCGAACTGTGAGGCAAATTTGCTTCAAACAAACTTTGTAAGAAAAAGCTTTTGATGAAAAACTTGTATATAAAATATCTTTTTGATTTGAACAGTTTTCCGTTCAATTTTGAACAGTTCAAATCCCTTAACATTAGCTCCTATGGGGAAACTGAACGTAAATGTAGATTCCATACTTGAAGACGGATTTATTTCAAACAAATTTTGTTGGAAATAGCTCTTGACGCCAAACTCCAGACTCCGACTCCTGTGCCCGAGAATTAATCGGACTCCGACTCCCAGACTTTGACTCTGACTTCATAGCTTTGGCAAAAAATTATGCACGGAGGACAAATGACTGACTCCGATTCTTAGATATTCATCTCCAACTCCTTTATCCCTAAATGAGATTGACTCCAACTATGTGCTATCCAACTAAAGCTATGGTGTTAACTGTGAAATAATTATTGTTGATATGATTTGTTTTTATTTTCACGCTAAAGTTTTAATTTAGATATTCAGTTTTCGGCGAATAAACTCAAAGTCATTTATGTTTCTACATAAAGATATGCGTAGACGATTTTTTTTTTTTTTTTTTGACAATGAAAAGTATTTCTTTAAGTTGACATTTTATTGTTTTTGTTTATTTTCGTAAGTGCATTAGTTCATTAAAAAAAAATTTTTTGAAAAAGAAACATTTTTTTTTTGATATGATGTATTTATTTTAATGAGCTTATTAATTTTAATTATTATTTTTTTTTGTTTTGAAAGCTGTTAAAGAATTTTTTTTAATGGAAAAAGTATATTAGCTTCTTTGTTTAAAAGGTGCTGCTAATTTATTTATTTTTTTTTTATGCATTTAATTTTTTTTAGATGAGTAAGGAATATTTTATTCCTAGAAATTAGCTTAAAATATTTAAAAAATATGTTTGATACAATTTGCGATTTTAGCTATTTTTGAAAATATTGGTCAGGTACTAGAAAGTAGTATGGGTATATGGGAAAGTAGGCTCGTATAGTTCTAGACGGAACTTCTTGTTAAATTAGTACTACTTACTGCTTTGCATCTTCACTACTTACTGACTTTTAGACAGGCCCTACTTGCTGATCTACGATGCTTACAAGCTTGATCTGTTGCAGTTAATTTGCTTGCACAAATTGCTTACAATCTTTTTTCAGTTTTTATGTATGCTGTTACCAGTTTAGCTGGAGCCTAAATGTATGCTACTGTTATTGATCTTTTTTAGGCACTATTTGCATACACTAGCATCTTTTCCACCTTAATTTGTGAATTATTCGCGAATTTGCTTATCCAAGGTTACTGTCCCACCCTATTCCACTGATAATCGAGAGTTTTATGCTATTCAAATTTTCATTATATGTGGTTTCAGAGGATATTCCTTAAAAAGTTTAATTTGCCTAACCAAGTTCTGTTATGAGATAAAAAAGATTAAATTAGATCATATTTCAACAGTTAAACTAGTAAACATTTAAAAAAAAATATTTTTATTATTATTTTAATCCTCCCTTTTAAAATGATACATTATGCTGGTGTTTTTCTGTGTCCTTTGAGGTTTTGGAAGTAGGCCCCAGTGCAAGCATAAGGAGATCCTAAAGTAAAAAGAAAAAATGTTTGCTAGAAAATGAATACTGTTACGCCAATTTCTCAATGTACACTTTTGAGTTCTTTTGTCTAGAAAATCCTGAAAAAATTTCATTGATCTGTCCTTAACAAATAATTTCTATAGAGTTGAAAATTCATCTACCTCTCATCTTTTTTTTTTTTTTTAATTAATTTATTTATTTTCTGGGAAAAGAAAGTGAAATATTTTTACCGATATTTTATGCAAATGTACCAAAAACTGGATTCTTCACTTGCCATTTGAATTTATTACTGAAAAAAAAATCCTTTTACAAGAAATCCACTTTTATTGCAATTTTCACAGACTAAATGAATTGATTTTCTAATGAACTTTTACTGTAATAGCATTATATGTTGTAAAATATAGTTTTCTCTGTTTCAAATTTTGATGTTTTGTCATGTTAGCCTGGCCAATATATTGAAGTTCTTGATGCTCATTTATACAGTCCTAAAGATAATCCAGACGAGTGCAAGCTTTGCTTACATGCTGGGAATAAAGGTAGACGAGGAATTAGTGTCCTTGATGATGAAGATGAGAAATTAGTGAATTTAAAAGAGTAGGTTCAATTAATTGTTATATCCACTTTCTTTCAATACCAATAGATTATTTTTTCCTTTTGTGATGTATTATTTTCCAAAAACGTTGCCCTTTTCTTGTGAGCATGACTTCTTACTCTCTGGAACACAGGGTTCGTACGGGTCATGGAAATCCTGGAAAGTCATGGGAAAAAAATAACAGAATTTCAGACCTGGAAAAGTCATGGAAAATTGAAATTTTCATTGAAAGTCATGGAAATTTATTTCAAGTCATGGAAAAATGTCTTGGACAAAGAGAAAGGAACAATAGCTAAAGGAGCATTAGAAATCTTGAGTGATTTAACAGTATAGCATATAAGAGCTATTAAAAGTGGAAAATTGAATGATTCAAAAATCAAATCTGAATTTTGAAATCTCATTGCATCCACTTGTGTCGCAGCCGTTTGCCATTTTTTGCGATGTGATTTTACTGCCTGGACATCCCTTATTTTGAATTTTCTGTTATTTTCAACACTTCTTATGTTTCATATTTTGTAGCAGCAAAATTTCACGTTCTTAGTTTTGCCACACCCACTCAAAAAAAAAAAAAAAACAATTCAGTTGCATGCGAGTTCGATTGCATCACTCGTAAGGACTTTATTATTAAATTTATCAGAGTTTATCTTAATTTGTTGAATGTTTTAGAAAATAAAGATCTTAAGTCAGGCAATAGAATACAGAAAAGGAGGAATTCTAATGCTTTAAAACAGTAGTGCCCAACATACGGCAAGCAAAACTAATCCATGCGACCCACTGCTACGTTCGATGTCGGGAATTAAACGTGTTCTGGAATTTCTGAACCTATTAATTTATATGCAATTGAAAATATGCAAATTTGTAAACAAAACAAATATACTTTTGAATAAGAAGATTCATTACTAAATGGTTTTTTCAAAAAAGATCTGGTTTAGAAACATAAAGAACTAAACTATGTTGTTTCACTTTAAAGAACCAAAATACTGTCAAGTTACGTGGATGATTTAAGGCATTGTTGCACTAAAAAACAACTTTTGAAGCAAATTTATTGAAACTTAGTGATGACTCATTCAACCTTTGTCCCATTCTATATCATTCTGCCTGTTTTTTAAAAAATATATCAGACATTTAAGCATCATTATATTCGCTTCACTGCATTTTTACTTTACTTAAATTTATATGATGAAGATAAATAAGAATAGTTTCGTTTTTTAGGTGTGCACTTACATTTTTTCCATTACGAGTAAGTGCTTCAATGAGGCTGTGGCATTCATATAGACCTTTTGCTAATGCTCATTTCCAAATATTACCAAGTTTGAGATTAAATAGTGCTATTCTCTTCGTGTAACGAAGTCATGAAAATTTTCATTGAAGTCATGAAAAAGTCTTGGAAAAGTCATGGAATTTTTCGATCCAAATAGAGTAAGAACCCTGGGAACAAAACAAGCAAGTTATTCCTAATTTTTCTTTCACACTATTCGTCTTTTTTTTTTTCTTTTTTTTTTTTTTTTTTTTTTTTTTTGCCCCACATGAAATTAGTTTGTTGCTGCAAACGTTTCTAAGTTAATTTGAACAAATTTAGTTTACATCTATCCACATTGGTAATTAGACTTTTTTTTTTTTCAAACATTATAATGATATTTACCTTTTTTCATTAGTCAACATCTATTTTTCTGAAAATAATAGTTCTTTTTGCATTTTATTATTCCCCCCCCCCCTGCAAATGTTATTCTTACATGTTGCACTGGAGTACACAGCAAATTCTTTGTTAGATAAGAGTTTTTGTTGGATAAATTCATTTGTTTTCAGTGGGATTTTTCAGAGAGTTGTCTTTTTTTATAGGATTTTTTAGTGTCTGCTGTCCTTTACTCTAATGAATATTTTAGCGGACTGCAGACTCTATAGCTCAGTGGTTGGGGATTTGAATTCGGAAGTTATTGGTGGAAAGCTGGAAATGGTTTTATACTATTCAGTATAGTCCTGGAATGAACATACAAGGGCCATCCCGAAAGTAGTACCCGTTTCCGTTGCATGAGGCGCTGACGATGCCAGAAGCCGCCGGTCAAGGTCAGACCGCTTCAGTGGCTTGTCTGCCTTCTCTGTTGCAAGTTCCGCGACGCTAGCATTGACTGTGTTGTTTCTGTGACCATTCATAATGTTAAAAAAAAAAATTGAGAACGCCGTCAGTTGTGAAGTGAGGGCTATGATAAAATTTCTCAATGCAAGAAACGTTCGGCCTTGTCTATTGTCTGATGCCGTCATTCTCCTCCATGACAATGCCAGGCCTCATGCAGCTGGGATAACACAACAATTTCTGCAGCAATTCAATTGGGAAATATTCGACCATCCACCATATAACCCGGACTTGGCCCCTTCAGGTTTTCCTCTCTTTACAAAACTTAAAGAGTTTTTGGCGGGAAAACGGTTTGACAGCGATGAAGAACTTAGAAGACGTGACTACGTATTTCAATCGGCTGGCAGCGGAGGAATATGATGCTGGAATACAAAAAGTCTCACGTTATGACAAATGCTTTAATTTGCTTGAAGATTATGTGGAGAAATAGTTTAAGGTATGCTCTTTTCAATAAAAATGTTTACATTTGTTAATATTTACTTCTGTGTCTTTATTTCACAAACAGGTACTACTTTTCGGATGGCCCTTGTACTAAGTTTTACTCCTCTTGCTAAATGATCCTATTAATGAGCATTTTTTCTTCGGAGGAAAACACTTTGAAAGCAGTGCTGAAGTCAAACAAGTCATTAAACCCTCTTCTGTATGCAAATCTCTTGAGTTTTCTTGAAAGACCTTTTGAAGCTTATCAAGTGGTATGGCAAATGTCTAAATGTCCTTGGTACATATGTGGAAAATAAAGTTATGTCTTATTCGAATTTTTGACTTTCATACACAGCTCTGATTACAGTCTCAACTGAGGAAACTTACTTCCCAATTCCGCCTTGTAAAAGATCGGATTTTGAACAGAAAATGGTTTCCTCCTCTAGTTTTGATATCATATTGAACGATAACGATTTTCCATCAGCAAGTACAAATGGCCAGCCAAGCTAACATTTCTTTCTTTCGATATTATAATGAAAGATGATGCAGCAGTTTTCCTTCAGTGGAAACTTCACCTATTTTCCAAGCTAGCAAAATACCAATATTACAGGGCCGTAACCAGAAAATAATTTCGGGGAGGGTTTAAAAACTTTCATGCGGAACTTTGTGCTATTTGTGCTAATGTTCAAGTCGTCGGGTTTTCTATTATGAGAGTGTTTTATGCAATGAATGTACATATGAAAGACATTTGAGTTTTGGAACAATATTTTTTTCAAATTTTTAAATATAGACGAACATTCAAATGTTAAACCAAACTTTTCAGGGGGGGGGTTGAACCCTAAGAACCCCCCTCCCCCCCTTGTATCCGGCCCTGCAATATTATATCAGTATTTTGCAGATCAGTTTTACTCACATAATCCAAGCGAAGCTTTCTTGGATTCCACTTCGTGGCATATTAATCTGCTGGCTCTTCCACTGAGTGAATTCTCCTACACCAACCCTATCTTTAATGCGGTGTTGCATTCCACAAATGTCTTGTCAGTGCAAAAATTGGCTAGGTGCAATCTTTTCTTTTCTGCAAAACATGAAAATACATGAAGATTTTACTCGTAAAAATGGGAAAAGAGATGAAAATCCTTAAAACTTTGGAGAAATCTGGAAGAGTTGGACGGTTTGATACACTCATTTAAGCTTACAGAATTATGAATAATTATGCATTTTTAAGTCATTATTTCAATTAGTTCAATGTTAAGTCCAGTCCAGCAATATATCGGCTGGATTGAAATATTGAATATTGCTTTTGCAGTAGTAAATATACATCTATATATGACCATATATCAGTATATCACCCAGGCCTAGTCATGACTCCCCCCCCCCCCCCCCCCCCCGGATGCATCTCTGAGTGTTTCGTTCATAAAAACCATTCAAGAAGTCATATTTTTAAAGTTGGATTTTTGTACTATTGCGGATCTTTGTGTAAACTAACATTCACTATTATTGTTTTTAAATGGAAGTATTATGAATTGTGATGATGACTTATGATTGTTTTTTTTTTTTTAAATATTAAATCTGCTGGTAATGGTTATTTTGTTTGCATGTGTTTATAAAAGTTCTTTAATGTTTTCAATTTGTATTACATACTTTAAAAGTTAACTTTTGAACTTTCAGCTTATTAATTTTGTTTTAATTTATCTATTCAGCTGCAAAGTTTTTTTTTTTTTTTTTTGGTGAGTCTTGGTAAAATAAATTTAAATCTTTGGGAAGAAAATACATCTTTTTTTTTTTTCCAGACGGCTGGGGAAAATTATATCTGATTCAGAATTTTCAAAGCAAACAGATGATTTACTTAGTGAAAACAATAGTATTTTCCTAAACTGTGGTAAGTTGTTATGATTTTTTTACATTATAATCAAAATCTGCTTCCATGTGCTTCTGTAAAATTGGTCTGTTTTTGTATAATTTGTTATTCTACCTTTTGAGCATCAATACTTTTGTGTTTGTCATTATTTTTAACCTTTTCTATATTTCATATTCTGTAGTAGAGAACTCACAAACTTATCACTTTGCCTAGATGCCGGAAAGTTTCAAACCAGTTGCATCAAAGTTGATTTTAGCTAATATCACTTTTAAAAATAACAATCAATTTTTAGCGCAATTTATCTTAAATCAATGAATATTTTTAAAAATATAAATTTGTCTAAAAGGTTAAAAACTTTAAAGACAGGGAGAAATTGTCATTAGATTTTTGTTTTCATTTTTATATACCCTATTGTATAGGGGTTTTTTTATGCAATGCACAGTAGATTTCATAAGTTTTTCTCTAGATATTTTAGTTTGTTAGGTTGGCAAGTCTGTATTCAGCTTTTATATGCTGAGACGTTTGTACTTATAGCTTATTTTGAAGCCAGATGTTGTGCATAATTTTAGTTCCTGTAATTGTGCTGTGATTTTTTTAACATTCATTTTCAGTTTAAAATATCTTATAACTTTGTCAATGGACCACAATATAAAACATATTTAGTAAAACTTGGATCATATTTTTTAGTATAAGTATTACATTTTTATTATGTTGGTTTTCATGTGAAATATTAAGCAATATCATATCCATGGCTTTGGATTATATGTATGCCAATATGCATCATTGGCTGATGTTATTCTCCACATTCTAAAATATATCGCCGCCTCAGAGCTACAGTAGGATATCTTACTGTTCTTTCTGGGATAAGATGTCTTACTGTTGCTCTGAGGCAACAATATCTACTGGGTCTGTCCACAGTGACGGACGTTACAATTTCTCTCAATTTTTAACTTATAAATTCAGCACTGTCTTGAAATTAAATTTCGTTTCTTCTGAAATTTATCTAAAATATCATGATATAGTACATCACTGGCCCCGTACTTAGTTTCAGATTTGAGGATTTTTTTTTTTTTTGTATGAAATTAAGGGGGAAAAAATGTGACTGATGTTACGCAGAAGAGATATTGAAAAAAACGACATATATTTTGAAATTCTCTTCAAACTAATAACTGAAATCTAATAGAGATTTTAAACTTAATGAAAACATTTTGTTTTATTGAAAAAACTAAAAAACTGGAAGTGTAAAAATTATTTAACACTGATGGTACAAAGATTTTGTGACTGACGTTACATTACGCAATTATAAATTATTTCTCCTTGAAAATAAAATTAGCATATGTTTTGTTTAAAATTGTAAAATTTATTTAAATTGTAAGAAAAGTACATTTATAAAATTTTAAAAGTTATATTTTTGATGTATTTCATAAAATAAAAAGTCCTCTTTTATTTACTACATCTAGTTCGCTAAATATTTTATTCCTTTCTCATGTAAATATTAAATTTCATCCACATTGACAGGCTATTTCCAATGTTTTACTGCTTGAATCTTGACAGTTACTAAATTTTCAATTTCAATGCATCTAACTTCTTGTGATACAATTGTGTGTCATATTCTTCAAGAACCTGTTCTCCATTTGCAGTCAACAATTTTGGAACAATTTCTGCAGGAAGTGATTCCCTTCTTTACTGTAAAAAAAATGGGGGGGGGGGGTGCTAAACATCTGCTACAGCTTCTGAATTAAAAAAAAAAAAAGCATTACTTAAATATAACTCTTTATACACTACTGGCCATTAAAAATGCTACACCAAGAAAGCGACATGATAAGAACATGAAATTTAAACGACAGGAAGAAGATGATGTGATATGCAAATGATTAGTTTTTCAGCGCATTCAGACAACGCAGGCGCCCGCAGCGACACCTACAATGTGTTTAAATGAAGATATTATACGGCCAATTTATCACGTGCAAATTCAATTTTAACGCTGCTGCGTGGTGGAAAATTATTGTGGTGCCTCGTGTAAGAAGTAGAAATGCGTACCAGCACGTTTCTGCCTTTGATAGAGGTCGCATTGTAGCCCAACGGGATTGCTGTTTATCCTATCGCAGTATTGCTGCTCGCGTCGGTCGAAATCCAATGACAGTTAGCAGAACATGGATTCGAGGGATTCAGGATGGTAATACAGATCGCTGTGCCGGTGCTCAACGGCCAGTAATCACTAGCAGCCGAGAGGATAGGCATGTTATCCGCATGGCTTTAATGGATCGTACAACCACATCGTGAATTCTGAGTCAAGAAATGGGGTCATTTGTAAGACAGCAAGTGTCTGCACGAACAGTTCGGTGACGTTTACAGCAGCATAGACTGTCAGCTCGGAGACCATGGCTGCGGCTACCATTGACGCTGTATCACAGACAGGAGCGCCTTCAATGGTGTGATCAGCGACGAACCTGGGTGTACTAATGGTGAGACGTCGTTTTTCTGATGAATTCAGGTTCTACTTACAACATCATGATTGTCGCATTCGTGTTTGGCGGCATCGTGGAGAACGCACAATGGCAGCGTGCATTCACCATCGTCATAATGGCCCATCGCCTGGCGTGATGGTATGGGGTGCCATTGGATACACATCTCGGTCACCTCTTGTTTGCATAGACGGCACTATGGACAGTAGGCGTTACATTTCTGATGTGTTACAACCCGTGGAACTACCCTTTATTCGAGCCCTGTGAAACTCTGCGTTTCAGCAGGATAATGCACGACCGCATGTGGCTGGTATTGTGCCGACTTTCCTTGATACAGAAAATGTTCAACTGATGCCCTGGCCAGCACGTTCCCCAGATCTCTTACCAATAGAAAGCGTCTGTGGTTGCTGAATAACTGGCTCGTAAGCAAACCCCAGCCTTTACGGTCGATGAACTGTGGCATCGTATTGAAGCTGCATGGATGTCTGTCCCCGTACATGTCCTCCAATCTCTTTATGACTCAATGCCCTTTCGTATAAGCGCTGTTATTGCTGCCAGAGGTGGTAGTTCTAGGTACTAAGTTCTCAGAATCTATTGACCCAAATTTCTTGAAAATTTAATCATTTGTTATTTCCAACATAATATATGTGTCCAATAAATATCATTTTGTTATCTGCATTTCTTCCTGGTGTAGCAATTTTAATGGCCAGTAGTGTACTTTACTGTAAGTCGGATGGCGATAGCTCTGAAATTTGCATGGAGCTGTGTGACATTTGGAAATATTTCTGTATCGATGATGTAGCACTTTTATTCAAATGTAATGCAAGAACTATAGGAGTATCTGTTTGTCAAATTTCATGCTGGATTTTTTTTTTTTTTTTGGTGAAGATATAACGAAGAGTGCTTTGATTGTCTAGCATACTCTACCAAGGTTTTATTGTTTTAAGGAGTGATAATGTAGTTGCTGATTTAAGCCTGGGACTTCAATATTTTAATTTTGTTCTACTTGTTCTATTTCTGCACCTAATTTCTCTTTTTTATTTTATTCTGAACTAACTTGGGTAATTATGCTAGGTTTTATAAAATTATTTTACTTATTATTATCTGCGCTTTTTAGCTTCAGCTTTATTTTACTTTTTCTAATGTTCATGTTTTCCTTTATTTCTTAATTTATCTCGCCTCTTTTTTTTGCCTTTCTGCTGCAGTCAATGCCATTTGTGCAATTTGTTTGAGGTTTATTAACAAAAAGAGAAATGTGACTGATGTTACATATTTTAAATAAGTTTTAAATAATTAAATTCAACTATTTCTAACTATTTATGTGAATAATATTAAAGATATCATCATAAATGAAGAGAATATGACTTTTTATAAACTTGGGTTTGTTTTTGTTTAAGCAATGCAAATTTTTATACAATTTTGTGACTGATGTTACATTAGTATAAAACTTAGTATAAAAACAATTGTTACAAGACAATTAAAACAGTTTAAAGTTTCTTTGTTGGTCTAAACTCTTCCTATGTAAACTAAATTTCAATAAAAAAATAAGATTGTAGACATAACAATTTATTTCTTAAGTGAAAAAAAAAAGATTAACTTTAAGAACCGCTTTTACTACAACACATGGGCACTGAGTAGTGTTGTCAAAATTCACCTATAAAACTTACAAAAAATGTGTTTATATAACTTTTTTATTTTATATTATTTTGTCAACATGCACCATGTTAATGCTCAATGTTTTACTTAATTCCAAATTTGTTGCATAATCAAACGCTTGCCTTCTGACAAAAGGGAAAATGCTCTAACGCATTTTGAAGTGGATGCATTATTGCTGTGGTTTTATTTCTAGCTTAACCCTTTCTGGTTCAGTGGTCGCAAAAAAAGACATCAATTAAAAACTTATTTAAAAAATTTATTCTTTTTAAAACCACAAAAATTGCTGCAGTTTTAGCATTTTGTCCTATTATCTCCCCAGTTTTTGAACCCAAAAATGGGAATTTTCATAATTTTTTAATTTGTTCTGAAACAGTTCACCATGTTTCTTCATTTTCCCTGATGTGCACAATTACATCATTGTAAAAGATTTGATTTCATTTTTTAAATGGATAAACACAATTTTTTTCTGCCCTAGGTGAGCAGTGTCCCCACTCGAGGCACCACCCACTGTGAAAAAAAAATTTAAAGTGTAAAAACTATGTCTAGAAAATCAATTACACCCACTCTTAGTGTGTTTTCCCTATGTTTCTAAAATTTTAATGACCCATGCTGGAAAGCATTAAAACTATGAATTTATGCTAATAAGATTTTAAATATGTTGCTTAGATGAAGTGTGAAATGTATCAATTTGAGGCGCTCTTTACATTTGTCTCAATGCCAAAGCTTAGTTTTTGATTTTCTCTTGTATTATTTCTTCCCCCATTACTATTTTAGTTGTATAATTTATAAATGTTTTTTTTTTTCATCAACAGACATTTCAGCTTTTACTCCATCTCACAAAAGCAGTAAATTAACACAAGATGCCATTCCTTGTAAGTTATGAAAATTGTTATGTTTATTCTTTATTTTATTAATGGTTTCTCATTTTGTTATTTTATTTTGTGTGTTTGTTTTTGAGTCTTCATCTCAGATATTCATAATTTTTCATTCTTCTAGCTTCTCAAAATGAAAATGCAAATGATCCGAGCACATCAAACCAAAATGAGGAGAATTTAAATGAAGGCAAGTTGAAGAATTTTTCAGATTTAGTTTTTGTTTTGGTTTATACCACTGTATGATTTTTTCCTTCTGTTATTATTATGTTTTTTTAATAATTTGTAATAATAGTGTTCAATTTTCTGTAGATATTGAGTTATTAAATAAACCTTTGGTTTCAAAACATGAAAAGATGGAATCTTCTCAAAGCACAGGTAATTAACTTCTTTTGTTTTTATTCTTGCTATCATTTTAAGTTTAAATATTTTATTTCATAATTTCATGAAAATCTTTAGTTTATGTTAAAAGTTCTAATTCAAAGAATGGGGGGCTTTTCCAACCACATATGAGCTTTTTACAAATCCATAGATTTTAATGAAAGAATTTGTTGTATTTTTTAAACAGGCACCAATCTGCATCATTTCAATGTTGGATGGAGCTTAATTTTATAAAAGAAGCGAAAACTATTATTACTCCATATTAATATAACTTCATAAGAATTGAATTTAAAAGGAAAAAAAATCTTAATTTTATAAAAGAAGAAGCAAAAACTGTTATTACTCCATTTTAATAAAACTTCATAACAATTGAATTTAAAAGAAAAAAAATCCTATTTAGAAGTTATTTTTAGGAACCTTTTCTTTACTAGCTGCTACATTTTAGAATAGCGCTTTAGGACTTCCAAGTGACATGGCACTGGATAGGACACTGTTTAAAACTTCTGTATCTGTAAGTGGTGAAAACATTATTAAAGTACAAAATTCGTAAATAAATCTTAATGTACAAAAGTTGCAAATAGCATGTTTCGATGTTACCAGGAACCTTTTTTTTTTTTTTTTCAATGCAGAAGACTTGAACTTATGGATAACTTAGTTCAATAAAACATTCAATGAAAAACTTCATTGAACATTAAATGTTTTGAGACCTTACAATAGGAAAGTTAAAAATTGATGTTTTCTATTCCAGAAAACTCCCGATTTTCACTTTGTGAGATAGGCAACTCTGGTTATGACCCACCAAACAAACCATTAGAGTGATGAAATGTGGCCTAACTCCTTATTAATTCAATTTTTAAAAATATCAGCTGTAGAGGCCTCTGGGAAAGATATTTTGTTCATACTGTTGCACTTAGGATCAGAGTTATTGCACTAATTAAATTTTTCTTTGTAAGGGAAATTTTTCTTTTGAAAAGAAAATTTCTTATTGAAAAAAAAACCTAACGCACGTGCGCAATGCACGAGACTAAGAAGCAAGGAATTCTTTTGTCCAGTACTGAGAGAGTTTACTTGGCGCAGTCAAAACTTTATTTTTGTAGTTTATCAAGCATAATACATCAGGGTAAATTAACTTATTTAAATGTTTTTCTTTTCCAGTTGTTTCTGTTGTTGATGCTGCTATTCAGCCTGGGCAGTCAACTCAAGAATTTGGAGGTAAAAACATTTCATTACTTGAGTAAATAACAGATTGTTTTGCATTTCTTATGTCTGCATAGACTTTATCTCTGAATATACTTCAATGATCGTAAGATTGTAGTTATAATCTTAAGTTTGTAGTACTGTCACTAGCCTTGCTTAATCAAGTAACAGATAACAGTTTCCCAATAGAGCAATGTTAAGGATCCCAAACCCGCCTAATCAAATTTTCCTCAGATAGTCGAATAATATTGATCAGCTTTCATAAATATTTTTACGGAGAAAAATTCTAAATAAATTAAGTAAAAGCAAATATTGACGTAAAAATATACAGTATAACCATGATTTAACGATTGTCAAGGGACTGGAAAAAGTTATCACGGATATCAAGGTTAAATCAAGGATGTCACTAAATCGCGGAGCATATACATTCACTGCAGTTAAATTCAGACCAGATCTAAAATTATTTTGAGATTGATTTAAATTAACTATTAAGATCGCTGTCTGCATTATTAACGTTTTTAGAATAAATATTTTTTTGTGCCTTTCAGGCCCTAATTCGGTCTTTGACTATCAATATATTTTCTGATACGTTTTGTTATCATCAGCAAGCTAAATTTTCAACTGAAGTGATTTTCTGGTTTTTGAATAATAGATAAAGTCATTGGAAGTTCGGATGCGATCACAAATAAATTTGTTAGAGATTTACATTTTGAATTGAAAAACAAATTTGAAAACAATTGTTACAGAAAATAGTAAAAATTTAAGTCTGAAATTTTACCCTTTCTTTGAAATATGTAAACAATAAATTAAATTAAAGTACTATTTCCTCTTTAGAAAAATCTCAAACTTCATTTATGTGCTAGACTTGCTTATATTATGTATTATAGAAATTATATTGCCACTGAAGCAAAAACTCTTTAAAATGGCCACCCCTCTGAATGGCCAAAATGTTACTGAACGGAGGGGTGGCCTCTCAGTGAGATTTCACTGTAGCTGTAAACTTAGTTGTATGTAGTGAAAATTCTTTCACATTTTATGTGTTGCTCAATCTTATTTTATTTTCTTCAAACTAAAATTTAGTTAAACCAGTTGCACTGCATTTGATGTGTTTATATTTTAGCTGGAATGCAAAGAGAATCTCAAAGAGCGAAGTATAGTGATAGCAGTAGAGCGTCTGCAGCTAGTGAACCTGGTAAAATAAATGTTACTTTCAAACTGTTCATCTTTGTTCTAAACTTTCATCAATGTGTCAAAAGCTAATGTAATGTGTCCAAGTAAGAGCTTAATAAATGTACAAATGCTAAAGTGAGGACTAAGCAACAGGAACTGAATCCAATTGGGACAAACTTACCTTTCAAATTTGTGAAGACTACACATATCCTAATGACAGCATTACGATGCTACCAGGTTAGGTTTGCCCTAACTGTAGACTGATCATAGTAATAACAAAAACTGACTTTTTTTTACTGCCCATAGGAAAAACGGAATAGAAATATTTTCTCTTAAAATTTTAAAAGATCTAGTACAAGTCAAGTGCATTAATAATAAATTTTCCCCTTATATTTTCGTCACAATTATTATCCATTCTAAAACGTGTTGTATTGTTTGACTAAAAAAAAATGATCTTCACTAGTGAAATTGTAAAAACCCAGTTAGAGGTGAGAGTTGTAGATCTTCTATTTATGATTTTCATTATTTTTTTAATGACTTATATTTTTATTACACCTTAGTTTTAAAAAAAAACTATAAAATATCTGATACAACTCACTGTTTTTTGGACATTCCTCGTGAATTCTATTGTTGGTGCACAATCATTTTGATTGTGCAAATAAAGAACCATTACAGGCATATATCTGAAAACAGAGACGAGACTGCAGTATCTAAATGTCATAATCCGGCTATCAGTATGTGATTGCAGTTCTGCCTTTGCCTCTTCTTGGGACTCTAACTTAGAGTTTATTACCGGAGCTTTTACCTTCACATTACCAGAGGAGCCATACCAAGCTTGCAGAATCTTGCTGGTGGGCTAAATTAATTCCAGCTAACAATGTGAAAATAATCTCAACTGCAATGAGAGGACACGTATTTCTAGCTCAATTATTGCTATGGCTATTCCAGACTGCTAATCCCCAGTAAGAGTGAAACTGCAATATCTGGATATCATAATCAGCCAATTAATATATGCTTGTAGGTCTGACTCAGCTCTGGCTTGAGGTGTTAGCTCACAGCCTATTAAAGAACCACTGTTGATTGGACTAAATCAAGAAGAAAATTGAAATAACTTTTTTTTAATTCAAAAATAATGAAAGTAACATTTAGTAAACTTATTATTGCATAAATTCTGTGATTTAAATGTTTTCTAAATGTGAGTGAATTTTTTTTAATATTCATAAGTTCACAGTGAAATTCTATTATAAGGTATTTTACGGGACTGGATATTTGTGATTCAAATTGTGCTTCAAGAATGTGTACAAAAGGATTCCTTCGAAATGAAAACAGTTTAAACATACTTAACCTGTAGAGTTTTCAGGACAAAAGAAACTAACTTATCTGTTTTTATATAGCGCTATTAAATTTATCTATCTGTTATTTTTTACATGAATTATTTCTTGAATAGTAATTTTTGTTTTTTGGTTTTAAATTTGTGCACAACTAGAATTTAGTGTTGTTTTCTATATATGCTGAGCAATTAAAAAAAAATTGCCTATTATTTTTAGTTTCCTCAAAGTGTGAAAATAAGATAATAGCCTACTTGTCATTGTTTATTATTGGAAATATTTCAATATATTTTTCTTCATTTGTATTAATTGTTTCCTTTATCTTTTGAATTTTTCAAGTTATTTCTAAGTTTGGTCTAATTTTGAAAGTTTTATTCTTCATAAAGAGTACCGAATTTATCTATATTTTTAAAGGTAAATCACTTGAATATTCGTGGTAGAAAATATTTGTTTAAAAGTAACTCATCTTTTGATCTTTCATCAACCACTGCTTTAGCTGAAATGAAACATGCATATTGAAATTAATTTTGAATCTATTAATCTTCTTCATTTTGACAATGCTTTGTACTTGAAGTGGTAATATTGCATACTCTATTATTCCCCTTTGTCTCCATGTTTGCTTCCATTCTAATTTACTTGGCCATTTTATACTGAGTTTCTCAGAACAGTGCATTGATCCACCCCTTTTTTAAGACATTCTTCATCTTAATCACCAAGTAGATTATGTAAGTATGTGGTCCCATTTGTATGTGTTGTCCCTTAATTTCTATGTTCTCATTAAATTGTGACTTACACCTGAACAAATGAAATTCAAACTGGACTAGGAATTGTATCTTTCCATACCTCTATAAGACAATGCCTTCAGCATTAATGTTTACTGGTAAGTGGAGGAATGAAATTCTTTAACATAATAACAGAGTTGTCACTGCAACTAAGCTCAACTGTTGTATTGTAATTCTGTATCATATCTCACAAAAAAATTTGTACTTAAGATGTTTAAAGCAAATCTTTTTTTTACTATAGATGTATTAATCAATATGACGCCTGTTGAAAGAAGATATTTTTTCCATGATCCATGTAAGTGCAAATTTTAATGTTCAATATCAGGGGTTTCTAAAGTGGATGCCACGCGACATTCTTGAGTACCTCAAGAAAAGGTAAAAAGTGCAGGAAGTATCGACAATGTCAATATGTCATATATATAAAGACAGACAAGGGTGTATGAGAAAATTCTAATTCTTCAAATAGTGCTATGAATAATTGAAAAACTTTAGGAACCCCTGTTCTATATCATAAAAGTAGAACATAGGAAACTGAAATAAAATGCAAACGCTTCTCAAAATTATCTCAATTGTTGACTTGTTGAATTTTCATCTCAATTGTTTGAGAAATATCTTGAGAATCTTTTAAAAACTTAAGAGGCAAACAAAATTTGTTATTTTTATGCTTTGATGTTTAATCAGATGTATTTTAACTGTTCTCCTGAATCATAACATACTTCTAAAGCAAATCATGACCTAATTTAATGTTATATCACAGGAAAAATATTAACATTTAATATGTTCAGTCATATTCAGCCAAGAATCTTTCTCCATAAATTGAAGATTGTCAGCCAAATAATTACATTTAAGCAACACCTTTTATTTTCCTTTTCTGTTCCTTAAATACTGATTTCCAAATATGTATTTTAATACAGTCAAAGCTCGAGTATTGAATATATCATTACATATTTTTTGTCTCTTTACTATCTTATAAAAAAAAAGTATTTTCAAGTAAAGTGACTTAAGAGAAGATAATATTTTCAAAATTAGAATGACAAATGTTTACTATGCATCATTGTAATCTTTACCTTTTTTTTACTTATGTTTTCAGTGAACTTAGGAAGCCAACCAGTGAGTCCGACCTTTCATCCACTTATTGATGGCACTCAAGAAGAATGGTGGAAATCAAAATCCACTTTATCAGGTATGTCTTTGTGTCGACCTAAATACAATTTTTTTTGCAAAAAAGAGAAGTATGAACATTATGTAAATTGCCGTTAATAAAAGTTGATGAAAATAACAAAAAAAAGAGAAAAAAAACTTAAATGTTTTAATAATAACAATAAACGGTATGAAAGTTAATTGACATGAATAGAAGTATACATGTTGAGTCACATATTTAACTCTCACTTAACGTGATACATAGCTGTGCACCAAAGTATTATATGCTACTTTTCTCACTAAAACTAATGCATACTCAGGACAAAATTATACCAATAATATCAATTAGTCGAAATGTTTCAGTTAAAGTTTTAACCTATTTTCATTGTGTGATATTTATAATGTGTGCACGCATGTATGCAAATGCATGTACCAAACTTTTTATAGAGAACAAAAAATAACTTGTTTAAAACCTCAATTTACAAATTTAAAAAAGTCAAAAAATTTGTTAAGCAATCTATAAAAATCACACCCTACCCAAAATTAACTATAAGCCAAGCTTTGCCTTCAATTTATGATTTGCATCGCACCATGTATGTGGAATCTTCACTGGTAAGATAAATTTGCTTTATCTACCTGTTCGTTGGCATTCTCAGCTTCTGTGAGATAACATCTGCCTCCAACTCTGTTATTCTAGATTGATGAGTCCATAGCAAGGACAAAACTGCAGTCTCTGGATGTGATAACTGGTCTGTTGGTATAGTGCTTGTAGTTCTGACTTAGTCTTAGCTTAATGGTAGAAACATGGTGCTTAGTTAAAGGAATATTTTACATGCAAAATCAAAATTTGCGTTGGAAAAAAAAGATTATGTGCTGTTTAACACTAGAAAGATGGAAGCAGTCATTTTGACCACAAATGATTTCAAATGCTCATATTTGCTGCATTTAATTTTCAAACTCTTTTTTCTTTATTGGCTTTTTTGGGCCTATCATTATAGACGCTATAAATGTGTACACCTAGAAAGAAAGACTACAGTCATTTTGACCACTGAATGAACCTTTCTTTATGCATCCATTTTCTTCTTTTTTCTCTTATCAGATGTTTTTACTATGGACTATTGTTAATTGTAAGGGTGAGTAATGTTCTTTAGGACCTGCTAGTCAAGTTTAATTCTTTGAACTGTTAGGAAAAAGCAAAACACCTACTGGTCACATGGTTTCATTTTTCTGCTATTTGTACAGGGGGGAAATGTTGATATAGGTAAATTTGAAAAGCATGTGACTGGACACGTGTGTATTTTGGGTCTGAAAAGAAGTATTTATAAACAGGGGGATTCCAAAAATTTATGCTGGAATTCTTTTGTGCACCAAAACATGTGATTTGCTTGAAACACTGACCTTTTTTTCCTTCAGTTATATTGAAGTGCTCAGTCACTTCATATTAACAAACATTTTTTAGCAGTAGCACTTGAATATAGGATTCATTGACAAGCTTATCAGTACATGAATTCCTGAAGCTGTTGCAGATTTATCTAAAACATATTCTGATTTGGATGAACAGTCTGACCTATCTGAAGAGGAATATATTCCTAGCGATGAAAATAATTTGCTTTCGTCAGATTGTTGCAAACCATTTTTCGGAACCTTAATTTGCAAAATAAAAGACTTCTTCAGAGTTAGAATCAGAAGAAACCTTGCTAATAAAAATTGATGCACAAGATATAGAAACCAATTAAAGAAAAAGGAAAAAGGGTCCGACGCCGAAAAAAAAAGAGAAAAATTCAAAAACAGAACTTTTTATTTTCTCCAAGTCACCTTCACTGAAATTCTGTACCTCAAGAAAAAGATCAAAATAGTGTTAAATGGAACAATGTGGAAATAAATCAAAGAACATTTGTTCTGATTGCAAAAAAAAAAAAAAAAAAAAAAAAAACTGCTTATGGCTCATATACAGGCAAAGTGATAATGATGGGTATTTCTAAATACAGTAAAAGATAGTAATATACGATATATTGCAATATTTAGGGAATTTTGAAAAGAAACACATGCATGGTTGAAAATACTTGTTAGTTATTATATGATAGGAAAAATTCCTCTTTTTTGTACAAATTTTAAAAAACTGCCTGAGACTGATTTGCAGCCTTTATTATGATTTAAATATTAAATCAATTTCTGACACATTAAAAAAAATCTTTTCTAGGATTAAAAATCCCCAAAAGATGAAACTTCCAATCTTTTAAGTATGGCAATCAAAATGACCACTACTAGTCTTTCTAGGTATACAGAAAACATGTCTTTGTAGTGTTAAATAGATTTTACTCTTCAGTACTCTTACCCTTCTAATTTGTTTCAAGCTATCTTTTAAGAATCTAAAATTGTGATGATAAATGGTACAGTAATAATTGTGTTGTATATGCTGTTAGATTTTAATGTACAATAAATTGAAAAAACATTCTTCTCTATGTAAGTTTATGGTTTTTGTCAAGGGCACAGTCCTGAAAACATTTTGGTGGATATACAGTAATATGTACAGTATTTTTTTTTTTTTTTTTTTGTTAAAAATAGTATGTTAAATTACTTACTACTTACTTCTAAGATTTTGCTTAAAGTCTTTTGCCCAACTTCCAAATTTAGTGTAGCATTTCATGGAGGGGGAGGGAGGGCGCAGTTTCCCGACCTCTGATTTTATATGTTGGCTAGCTAATATTTAAAATGTATTTGTTTTGTAGAAAAAAAAATATTCATATCCTAACTCAAAAAAAAAAAAAAAAAAAAAAAAAAAGCCATGTGCCGAGTTAGCGAAAAAAATTTCAGAAATGGGATTTCTAAAATTTAATGTCCTTTTGAAAACCAGTTAAGAAAATGTCTGTTGGTTGAAATTAAATATTATTATTGATGATACAGGTCATTAGTATTTAAAGCATAAGGTTTTCTTTCTTTCTTTCTTTTCAATTTTGGGGAAAAAAATTGTTTGGAAAGCATTTTGTTTTTAACCAAAACTGAAAAACATGTCTTAAATTTTTTTCTTGTGACTGATATTTTTTTTAATGACCACTTTATTACCAAAAGCAATTGATTCTTATTTGATTATTTTCCTGTTAATGTTTAAAATTAGAACTATTATGAAATTTCTAGCAACAGTTTTTTTTTTTTTACTTGTACCAGTGTTTCCTTTAACATGGGCCCATTGTATACATATAATTGCATATAAATTTTTTCAGGTGTGATATTTTTTAAAAAACATCCCTTGTATAAGATAAAACCTTGTATATCTTTATGAGAGTTTATAGACTTTATTAGCTTTATAATCATAATACTTCTATTATTTACTGAAATATGAATCTGTGATAATACTTATGGGTTCTCTGCTTAGTTACAGATGGACATGGAGACATCAAGCCAAGCTCATTGCAAGAAATAATTCAACATTCTGTGCCTTTTAAATTTCGCACACTTGCTGCTGTTTTAGATTTTAAGCCCGAAGCTAGAAATATATGCAAATTAATCCATTTATATTGTCCAAAATGCTTCTATCTGTAAGATATTTACTATATTTGAATTTATTAATTCTGAACCTTGGAAGGATACAACACTATGCCCATTTTTTTCAAAAATGACATTACATAGTTAAAATCAACTTTTCCCATATTTCCTAGATGCATAGAGCACTACACAGTCAAGTCCCGATTTACGCAACGGATACGTTCCAAGACCCCCTCGCTTAAGTTGAAATTTCGCGTTGTGAAAAAGGGTATGCGTAAAACTTTTATAAACATATCCAATTATTTTAGATACTTGTAAACACCACCTCAAACTGTTTAAAAACATTCCTTAACTATACATTACCATTTCTTACATAAAAAACTGAATTTTATTTGTATTTCAAAATAAAATAAAATTACGATGCACAAAATCAATGAGAAAGACATAAAATATACCAGTACAATACATACAGTATGTAATAATAATAAAATAACGCACTATAATAGTACTGAACAGTAGATCCAGTAATAATATTTCTGTAATTAAAAAAAAAAAGTTGATGATGATTTCTGCTGTGTGATCAAACTGCTATTCCAATTTATTTTTAAATACAGTTGCTTCACTAGTTCTTTTATTACGTTTCTATCTCTCTCTATGGCAAAACCCGTATTCCTGGTTTCTTTAATTCACAATACAAGAGAGATCCATTTTCATGATTTTAGCATTTTGCTTATACACTACTCGGCGAACTTTTCGGATTTCCTTTCCGTGACTTAATTGTGCATATGGAAGATTCACTCATACTTAATTGTCGTGCTACCTTCGACAAATTTTTTATTTGTTCAAACACATTAAGAACAGTTAGCTCTTCTTTAATTCTCAGAAGCTTTCTCTTTTTCTTTCTGTCTTCAGATTAAACAACGCTCTTAGATATCATTATATGAAAGAAAAAAAGGAAAATGTGGAGTAGTCATTTGTATACACAGACAAAGTGGTGTTCAGACTAGTACGATGTCAGAACTTCGGCTCTCAGTGATGCTAAAGGATGGAAAAGATGAAGGTCTATTTACGGAAAAAAAATTTTTAGTATCCAAAACCAAAGCTGTTACTTATACAACACGATTCACTTCCAAAAACTTTCGATTCACTTCCAAAAACTTTCGTGTTGTGGGCGAGAAATTCGCCTTTGGTCTGAAACTCTTTACTGGGGTAAAACTCGTGTTGTAGCCATTTCACTTAAGTCAAATCGCGCTGTAGTGGGAGTTGACTGTATGTCCAAAACCAGTTATTAATTAATGGATATAGCTATTTTAAAAGAACACCAGATTCACTTTCACTTAGAGTAATAGAACACCATGTGGTTAAAACTAATCTCCTGTAAAGTTATGAAAATAGACATAGTGTTGTATCCCTCCAAGGTACAGAATTGTAATGTATTTTGTTTTGCTAAAACGGTATTGTCCTGAAAACTCAGCTTTACGTAGATTGAAGTGTGGCCGAGTTTGAAGATGCCAGATTATTGGGAAAATGCGTGCAACTAAATTTTCCCACAGTTTTTTTTTTTTTTTTTTTTTACTGTGGCATGGTTTGACCAAGTCCTCCAGACTTGAACAGCTTATTGAGTGCTGAGTTTCCAGGACAACTAGTCCAAAATAAAATTAGCTTAGTGAAATATTTTTTGTATAGATTTTTATTTTTTATCATGATCAGTTTTCAACATTAATTTTATTCGTTAACACTCGCAAATTGGCAAATTGTGCTGTGCAAATAGGGCTGACTAGAATATAAGAGCCGCCAGAAAGAATTCTGAAGAGAACACTCTTGAATTGTGCTCAAAAAAGATCTATTTTAAGTTGGTGTGCAGTTTTCCAATAACAACAAAGCAAAACAGAGACTGGTTTCATGCATATTGATTTTGAAATAGTACTCTTTTGAAAAATTTTAATTTTAGAGTTAATAGTATTTTGCAAATTCTAATCAACAATCCATTGTATAATTAATATTTACAAGCCTTTTTTTTTTGCAAACTTAATTTTAATAAATTATGTTGAATGAAAAATGTTTTCATGTGGTTTAATTTCTAATATCAGAAACGTATAATATTGATTAAATTATCTTTAAAAATAAATCACTATTTAATCGTGTTTTTAGCCTACTTTCCCAGTAAAAGTCAGAAAAAGAAGAAAAATGCATGAAAGAAGGCTTAGTGCATCTTAAAAATATCGCGAAAAATAAAAAAAAAGTCAAAAATAAATAAAATAATTAAATAAATATCGAAAAATTAAAAATTGGAAAGTAGGGTATTGAGATGGGGAAAAATGTCTGTCGGTCTGTCTGTCTGCCCCCCTAATAACTTTTGAATGAATAGTCCGATTCGAACAATCTTTTTTTTGTTTGAAAGATCTCGGTGAGGACACCTCATTCCCACATTTCACTTTTTGATTTGAACTATTTTTGTTCAATTTTGAACAGTTCAAAAAAAATTAACATTAGCGCCTACGGGGAAATTCAAGGCAATTCCGAACTGTGAGGCGAATTTGCTTCAAACAAACTTTGTAGGAAAAAGCTTTTGATGAAAAACTTGTATATAAAATATCTTTTTGATTTGAACACGTTTCCATTCAATTTTGAACAGTTCAAATCCCTTAACATTAGCGCCTACGGGGAAACTGAAAGTCAATGTAGATTCCATACTTGAAGGCGGATTTACTTCAAACAAATTTTGTTGGAAATAGCTCTTGACGCTAAATTCCAGACTCCGACTCCGAGAATTTAGAGGCTCCTGACTCCGACTCCTGTGCCCGACAATTAATCGAACTCCGACTCCCCGACTTCGTAGCTTTGGTCAAGCTACGAAGTCGGAGCTAGTTGAGGGAGGGAGAGAAGACAATAATGAAGTCTCCAGAAATACTTTGACATTATGCGAATAAATTAGAACAATTAAAGGGAAGGAGGAGCCTAGAGGGAAGTTTATTTAGCAGAAAGTTGCATTCAGTGAATGAAAAGATTTTCTTAAGACCCATTGTTTCGTAAGCTGTTTTTTTCCTTTCTAAATATGTCACCCACTGAACGTGGCATTGTTTCAATGGACTCTGGGAGACATGTAAACAAAAGCTGATGGCCGCCGGGCACAAATAGGATATGAAAAGGACGTTGAGGGACTAGTTTTTATTTTATTTTTAGCAGCAGCACTTGAACATATGAATTCATTGATTAGTAGAATGTAATGTAGTGGGCCTCCTGTTTGCTGCACCTTGGTTAACACTAAATCCACTACAGTGCAGAGGATTACATGAATGTTGAGAGAAGTGCCCTGCCAAACCGGGTTAAAGTCAGCACTACCAAATTTAAATTGAAATTATTTTATTGCAAATGTCAACTAATGTTAATCTTTCCAACTGCTAAAGATACTAAGCCAGATGCTTTTTTTCCTCTTTGCTTTTTTGCATTGTTCTTATCTTTTGAATAAGTACTAACTGATAAACCTATTTTTAAATAGTACAGAAGATGCTGAACCTGATTTAAGACCATTTGAAACTAAAGATGGAATTCCATATTTTTACTGTCCTGAATGCTTAGTAAAAAGTAAGAACTGTTTTAACGTTTTAAAAAAAATATCTATCCATATCTTTAGAATTATGAATGCAGAACACTTTCTGAACTGTACTGACCTCGCCCACAACCCAACTGATGAACATGCAGAACGAAAACTCTGTCTTAGATGGCAGAACAGACAAGGGTGGGTGTTGTCTAGCAAGCAAGCATTTATAATTGCATTGAAAAAGCTATACTTTTTTTAACTAAAAAGGCAGTAAGCATTTTCTAACACTCTAACGTCACTTATTCTGTTGTGAAACTTCTGGGACTACCCCAGAAGTCGAAGTTTTTTCGGGCCAATCCTTGAATTCTGGCGAAAGGGAGAGGACTAGTTAATTAATTTTTTGAAGAAATTTTAAAAAATTTCTCTCTAATTTGTTGGTAGGCATCTAACATTTCCTGTAGGCATAATTTTATACTTTAAATTAGAGTTTCTAACAGTCTAGGCTACCAGAGATCCTCATCTTAGAACATACAAACTTTGCAGAACCAAACCTCCGCCTAAAAAGAAAAAATTATGTCATTAATTTAATATTATTTTCTGTTATTTCATTTAAATATTATGGTATAAAATTTACTGGATTCAGGGAACTGAACTATTTAAGTTTTTTCCTTAACTGAATTTTTATAATAACTTGCTCCTTTAGTAAACATTTTACCGTCATCTAGAACGTGCTTTGCCAAAAGTTGCATGCAGTGTTTGAAATTTCTATCCTTTTGCATCTTGTATAAATATTTCAAAAGTTTAAAGCTATTTTAACATATACTATCTTGAATCTGCTTATTTTATATTTTAGTTTAAAAATTTATTCATTTATTTTTCAAACACTACTTTAATTCTTTTGTTATGGTAATTATTTTTTTTTTGGGGGGGGGGGGGATTTTCTAAATATTTAGCAAAGGAACTCTTAATTGCTCAATTTTTCATTTACCATAGTTTATTTTTCCTTTTAAACCTTAACCAGCTCCTTATATGATGTAGTGAGAAGCAAGGGGGTGCAATTGGCAAAATTAAAAATTTGGAGATAACCAGGACAAATAGTCGGTGAACCTCTCCTCTGTCTTGGGACAAGAGATTTTACTAGTAGCCCTGGTAGGTGTTGCTGTACAGCATGATTTAGAAAAATAATTCAGTGAAAGCCTACTTAGGATCTGATCTTTAAACGTGTTTTACTTGAAACTTAAAATAGTCCATTTGTATCCCTTTGCTTCTCACTGCCTCATATATAAATTTGTAATCTTTTTTGCATTTGCGCATTCATTTGTTATCCATCAACACAAATGATGTAGACTTTTAAAAACTATCATTTTCAACTTCACAATTTATTTATTTCTTCGTATGAATGCTAACCAATTTACTTTTTTAGCTTCTCAAGCTCCTTTTTTTTTTTTTTTTTGCAACTTTAAAAAAAGTTTTAGGCTACTTTTTTATTGCCTTTTCCTTATGACAACCCAAATTAAATTTATCTTCAGTGTAATTTTTTCTTGAAATCACAGAATCACTATTTCATTCTTAAAATCACTATTTCACAGAATCTTTAAGATTTAAAGGACTAAACATGTTAGTGGTCTCAGATATTAAAGTTGAAAAATGTATTACATCGGAACCCCATTTTTACATTTTCTGTCGGATGTATAATAAGAAACATACCAAGCAGGAAAATATAAAATTGGATGTGGAGTTAAAAAACCTAAGAATATTGTTAAAAGAACTGAACTCTTAGCCCATGAACTAGTTGAAAAAAATGTGTAATCTTTACTTGTTTTTAGATACAATTTCATTCATAGCAAATTCTATGCTAACATTTTTTTTTTTTTTTTGTAAACTTGCTTCCTGGTTTGCATTTACAAAAAGAAGAAAAGAAAATGGTTTCAATTTTTTTTTTTGCTTTGAATCCCTTGATCAGTTGTGGGGACATCCTGCATTATTTTTTCTCTGATTTCATCACTATCATCTACAGCAGTTAATTCACCTGATAACGAATTTGTGATGTAATGAGGTGAAACATGTATTGTCAACTTCTGGAAGATTTTGAAGAAGTGTGTCAGCAGTTCGGAGCCTCAATTGTCCTGAAGGAAGATTGGGTGATCAGAGGAAACTCCTCTCACAGACAAGCAATAAGACAAAACAAAAAGAATGACAGAGCAACTTCAGACATCTACAAAACAAATTTATTGTGAGCAAAAAAAATCTTTTAAAAGTCTGAATCTAGTGGATGAAAAGATATTTTGACCTGTTTGTAGAAAAACGTATAAAGCTGAGTTTCTGAATAAGCGTAACATAAAATCTGAAATATTTAATATTATCCCTATAGCTTTTTGTAGGAACTTGCAGAAAATGACGTTGAAAGCAGGATAAAATATAAAATGAACAACATAAAGCAGGGTTCCATTATATAATGAATGTTATGATTTCTCTCATAATTTTTTTATGCAAAGCTGTATATCTTGTTTATTTTAAGACTTATTTTTAAAAATATTGTATTTTACAGCTAATGATTTTCAAGTGCCAAGTAAATTAGAATATACATTTTTAGTTTCACTATTTCTTGATGATGGTTCTGGCTCAGCTTCTATAGAAGTTTATTTATGGCAACAAAATGCAGTAAGTATCTTTTTAATGTTAAATTAAGATTTTTGCCTTTCAATCCAGGGTGATACCATATATGTACCAGAAACATTTTACACTCAGAAGGGTCTGAAGATTATTTTTTTTTTCTCTTGGAAATTCTTTGATTTATATCATGATAAGTATTGCAAGTACCAGTATTTTTGTTCAAAAGGTTAAGAAACAACTGGAGCATGAGTTTCACCTAAGATTTGAAGTGCTTTTGCACAAATGCCACAAAACCTTGGACCCTAAATATTAGGTTATAAAATATTTAAAACTTATATAGAAACTTTTGAAGGTTGTATTTAGTGTCAATTAAAAATCACCACTCATAATTTTGTTAAAATTTCAAGCATCAGACTAAAAAAAAGGACTTCAGCTTTTACTACTAACAAATAGAAACCAAAATCCATCTTGTTCCTTTGTATTTAAATTCCTAGTTTACATAATTTCATACTGACCAAAATTCTCTCCTGAGCAATAACACATGAGATCTCTGTCAGCTGTAGCTGCAGAAAATGTGTTAGCTATGTAAATATTGTTAAGCAATGACAATCTTTGCTAGTAATTGATACAGAATGCTCTTAACATTGAGTAAGTAGATATAACTTCAAATTCGCCATTAGGTCCCCTATAATTTTATAGAACACTTAAATCCAGAGCATGCAAGAATTCATAAATAGGAAAGTTGGTAAATTGTCTGAAAGAGCATGAAAATTATGTTAAACATCAAGAACTTGCATGTTATTTTACTGTTCAGCATTGTTGGATTTCTAGCAACTGTTTTGACTTTTCACCTGCTAAAGTTTAACTGTAGATTTTCTTCGGTTTATGACCTTAATTTTTGGGAAACTTTCTATATTTCCAAAAATTCTTCTGGTTTGTTCCTTACACTCTTTTGCTTCCTAGTTTCTGATTGGTTGCCCCCGCCCCCATCCCAGGTGGCTCTCTCTCTCTCTGGATTGACTTGTAAATTGTGGATTGGTTAGTTCCCGTCTCTTGTCCTGCATTTCTATAGGATAACTTCTGATCTAACAAATTTGGTATATATACCGATGTCCCTTAGGGTGGTTCAAAAAACTTTTTTCCAGCTGGAGTCCAGGACCCCCCCCCCCCCCCCAATTTTTTTTTTTTTTGGACTTACTAACTCAAAAATTTTAAGAGGGTTCTCAATGACCCCTTAATTTAACATTAGCCGTAGTATAGAAAATACCACAAGTTTAGAAACATTTAATTTCCCCATCTTTTTTTTCCTATATAATTATTTTATTGCTACATATATACATATTACTAGTGTATATTATAATATGTAGCATTGTTTTTTAAGTTCAATGTATTTTTTTCACCTCTTCTCCATGCAAATGAAGTTTGAGGGAGGGGGTTGAGCCACTGCCGTCTCGAGTCAAGGCCGCACGGCTGGTCTGTGACGTCATCACCAAGGGGCGAACGTTAGTAAACTCGCGAGAAGTATTGAGCGCTAGATGTAACTTTTCTACATAACTTCACTGTTTTGTTTTCTTTCTTAAATTATATAAAACTATTCTTAAATTAATTTTGGAAATATTTCAATGTTAAATGTTTTCAAAAAAAAAAATCGATTGTGGTAGAAGTAAAAATAATTCAAACATTTTGATGCTTATTAGTTGTACAAGAATTTCCCTTTAACTCTTTAAATAATGTTATAAAATATTTTAAATGATACAACATCAAACTTTTGTTTTCATGAATCTTTCTTAATAATTAGAAGACAGTGGAATGAAAGATTCAAAGCTTCTTGATTTAAAGTGCAAAATCATTCTGATTTTTCTTCGTGTGAATATGCTAGATACTTTTTGTAGGTTAAAATAAAAACAAAAATTCAAGACTACATTTTTATTTCGTACAAAACATCAGTAATACATAACCATTTGTGAAAAAAAAAAGAATTATTTGACACATTGTTTTTAAAAATATTTAAAAATTTTAACTCCAGATATGTTTGATTTGTTATTGTTCTTCCCTTGAACAAAAAATTACTCTTTTCAATTAAAACATTTTTAAACAACATAATAAAAATTTCAAATGTCCATGGGCATGGATGTCCCCAGCAGAACAGTTTTGAAGTACTAGAATGATATTTAAGAATAAAAAGGTGTCAGTTTGTATTTAAATGAAATCAGAGGTTATTTACCACAAAAGCTTATTTTTAAAAATAAAATTATCTTTAGCAAAGGAACTAAAGTTTGTCCCCTAGATTTAATTTTGAAAGCAATTTCATGCTTTAACAGCTGGTTATTATTCCTAAATTTATTTTACAAACAGTAACAAAAAATACATCAATTCTATGTCATTATAATGGATTATAATTTTCATGATAAATTTGTAATTAAAATTTTTAAGTCTACTGATTTGCATATAACTATGGTATCTTTAAATGCCGTAGAAAAGAATTTTGTGTTGCATTATTTGTATGGTTTATAATTTCATTTAAGCTCATATTCATCATCAGCATGGAATTTTCCTATGTAATAAACATGAATAACAATTTTCATTATAATTTTGTAATTAAAATTTTTTACTTTATTGATTTGCATGTAACTTTAGTATGTTCAAATACCGTTGAAAGAAATTTTCTGTGCAAATATTTTGTGGTCTTGAATTTCATTTAGGTTCCAATTTAATTAGCATGGATTTTCCTGTCCATGCCAATGATAAATGACTCATAAAAAAACTAATGTCTTTTTTTTTGAGTGAAAATTTAATATTTAGCTCTGCTTACAACAAATAAAATTTTAATACACTTTATTAGCAAATCCTTTTTTCCTAATTTTCACTAAAAATAATATTTTAAGATTTTATTTTTAAAAAAGTCTTATTTTCAAAATCACTCGTATATTACACATAGTATGCAACAAAATTTACTTACTCGAGAGTTTTTAGTTGGCGTAAAATTCTCCCTTGATATTTTATTAATCCAAATTGATTTTTGCTTTTCATCAATTGGAAATTTGAAGACTAACTTTTGTATTTGCGTCATAATTTCCTCGACAGAGTGAAACACTGCATTTGCTAGGCATATCCTAATTGAGAAAAACAACCACTACAATTAGAGAAGCTATGTCATAAAGAAATCAATACTATTTTAAATTTATAGGGAAAAAAAGAAATTTATTTGTATAAGCATGCAATATATTTTAAGGGACAGTAAAGTGTAGAATTTCCTCTCAAAAATATGCAATACCCTTTAAAGGTGACAAAATCTCAAACTAATTTGAACTGGATTAAAGTTAAATAAATCAAAGTACAAGAATGTAAGGAAATTTCGTGGTAAGAAATATTTTTCACGCTGTAAAGCAAAACATTTGCAAAGTCATACAAACTATTTTTACACGATGCAAAGATAATGATACAATATATTCCTGAAATTTTACTAGCAGTAACTAAACAAAATGTATTCTCAAAGAAGTATAGTACTTTAATAACATAGCGTTGCTATCGTTTAAATACATACAGACGTTACGATTCGCGTTAGGGTTAGCTGTTACGGCATTTGGCTCGTGAAAACATGCCTATAAATCAAATTCAGAACATTCCCTTCACATTTCTTTTACTATCTTTTAAATTTGCAATAAGAATACAGAAAGATATATTGATTCTTACCTATTGAGTTCCTTTACTATCACAGCATCGAGTTGGTTCACACTGCTGGTCCAACAGCCATTCCTTTACAAAACAACGTGCACTGGAAGATATTTGCTTCGCGTCGTGAACCGCGAATGGAAAAAACTCGCCCCCTCCTGATGACGTAGTAGCCCCTTCCGCTTTCAGAAGTGTGGCCTTGAGTCGAGACGGCGGTGGTTGAGCACCCTTTTTCAGTTGAAATAAGAAGCTAAAATTCTTCCAGTATATTGCCACTCACAAGTCTAAAAATATTGAGGGGTGCCCAGATGTTTAGGATAAACTTTTTTTTTTTACATGTGTCTTTGAACCACCCTAGTGTCCCTATGGCTTAAGTTGAGCATTTTTGCACTGATGAACAGGCTCCATTGTAGACCTTAAAATAGCTATGCATTATTTTCTGGATACTGTGTGCTTTATTTTTTTAATGGTGTTTCATTTCAATCAGAGAATACTGTAGCTGTATTGTGTATGAAATACCTTTGTATTGTGCTCTGTACTTTTTTTCGCATTGTTTGTGAATCTTACTTTTTCTGTTTTAGATCAATTTTTTCAAGGGCATTACCCCAGAACAAGCATTAAGTGATAAACGGACAGCCGAGTTCATTTTTCAAATGTTGTGGAAAATCTGCCCTAATTGCAAACCATTTAACTCATCAGATACTAAAGATAATAACTGTTTGGCATATCCTATTTTAGATTGCTGTATATTTTCATACTCTGCTGCTAACCACACTGAATATCAAATGTTTGATACTTTATTAATCTGATAAAAAATCTCCTACAAAATTAATCATCACATTTCATTTTATTTGGTTGTATGTTTTTCTTTACTTCACTGCTCATTATCAAAAGAACAAAAGAAGTTGTCTTATTATTGTATGGTTCAAATTTTTCTTTTTAAACTTCAAATCAGTAAATATATATGTATATTCTTATACAGACACAAATTATATATATATATATATATATATATATATATAAAATATGTATGTGTGTAAAAGTGCATGTGTAAATGGTACTCTTTATATTTTACTCATAAGTCTTTTCATTTTAAGTATTACGTTATGTATTCTGCAAGACTTTCATATTTATTGAAAATATCTTATTTCAACCTAAATAAATATTAACTTACTTTCCTTAAAAATGCAACTCTAAACTCTATGCTTTCAAAATTATTTAAATATTGAAGCCTTAGCCATATGAGTTAAAAATGGTTAACAAACGTAAATTTTCAACAAATTTTGTGTACATCTGTTTGTGAGAATGATTGAAAAAAAAAAATATTCTACATTTTTGTAAAAAAAATTTAACTGGAGAGTTCTTGGTACGTATTCTTGATAGGATAATATCATAATGCTGAGCACTTAGGACGTTTTTAAAATTGTTCGTCAAACTTTTTTTTTCTATCTTAATGTAAATAATATTGCTGAAATTTAAAATAAAATCTTGAACTTTAGGCAGGACAATCCGTTCAATAAGACTAAAAGTTACATTAATAATCCATTGACTAATATAAAAATTTCTATGGAAGTGGAAAATAATCCACCAACTGAATAAAACAGCATTAAAAGCTCCTTCAAAATGTAAAATAATCCACGAAATAGCTCAAGCACAAGGAGCAAGCATGGTGGCAGCATTTTATGCAGTGAGAACTGCTTTCACTAATTTGGCATGCTTTACATTCTGATAATTCTCCTTATTAATGTTACTCAGAATTAACAGCCTGTTTTATGCAGTATCCAGTCAAGACTTTTAAGGTTAAGAATAGCGTAAAATATTCAAATATTCAATATACGATTCACATTCCTGAAAATATGTAGCTATATAAGCATTTTCTCATCAACAATGGAAGTTTGGAAACAAACATAAGTCTACAATAAATGAGATTATAAACTTTTAAGCACATAATTCACTGTGATGTCTTTCATTAATGCAGTTTTAAACTCCTAAATAATAGTGTATGTCAATTAAGAACCTAAATCAGGGTGGTGACAGATCAGAAAGATCAGGGAATTTTGAAAAAATAACAAAAATTGAGAGAAAATTCATCAAATGAAGAAAAAAAAAAATTTTTTTTTTCCTTGCAAAATGAAGTACTTTGACTCCCTACGAATTTTCTGCCAATTTTTTTTTAAAAAGTAAAATTAATGTGGTGTGATAATACAGTGCCACATATTTGTGCATCTTTTTTCCTCAAGGTCAAAGTATTCAATCTTAGGATGAACTTCTTAAGATTGCTTCTGTGTCTGTAAAGTTGTTTATTTTATCTTGCTTGAATTTGCCTTCCACGCATTCCATGCTACGTAAAATAAACAACCCTACAGGCAAAGAGAAAGCCGTCATTAATGACTTTCCTCCCTTGCCTTTACTCATTGTCTTGAAGTAATTAACATACTGTTATCACGATTTCAAGACAAAATATTTGTTTTTTAAGTTATTGCTAAAAAAATCTTTAAAATTATCACTTGGCATTTTTAATTAAATTGCTAAAATTAAATTTTGACTGAAAATCAATTTTTTTATTATTGCTGTCACTTGGTATTATTTGCTGTCACTTCAGATTACACAAAGGGTTTTTTTTTTTTTTTTCAAACCATATACATATTCATTTTGAAATTAATTGTTTTTGCGTTTCAATGTTGTTTGTTACAAAAGTAATCCAAGACTTGTCTTTCAACAACTAATGAAATCCTTTGAAATTGAGTTGTGTACATAAGTAAATATTTTTATTATTTTTTAATAGTTAAAATGCTGTATTCATTCATTAAAACCTAAGTTCTTGATTAGAGAATAGCTCAATATGACTGGTTGTTGAAAGATTTCAATTTGTTTTGCATAAATATCTGTTCTGCCATGTGCAGGTAAAAGGCAGTAATTGCAAGTTTTTTCATTTTTTTTTTAACATTTTTGTCATCTATTGTAAATTGTCTTTATTGCACATGCTTGCTTGTTTGGTTTCCACTGAAAAAAAGGCACAAAAAAAGTCTAATTCCTAAAAGTCTAATTTTCATGTTGTTGCTACTGAATCCACCACACATTTCTTCAAATGTCTAGAAAACTAATTTCTGCAGATACTGCTGTTTACCTGCACATGGCAGTATTATTTATGTAAGTAAAACTACATTACTTCTATACTTTTAGTATCACTTGTATTTCTTGCAGCAACAATTATACTGCTTAAAAATTTAGTTCAAGATTATTTCCATTGAAATTTTTTAGTTTTATCATTATTAGATATCTCTTTAAGAGCGGTTTTAAAAATTTCTTAGAATTCTTGTGTTAACTGGTTCCTGGAAGTAAAGTATTTGTTTTAGATTTCCTGCAATATTTCTCTGTCGATAATTTAATATACTATTCCCCCCCCCCCCCCCAAAAAAAGGAGCATCTTTTCAAAGTATATTTTTAATTAACAGCTTAAACCGTTTTAAACACTGCATTTTATTTAATCTGCAATGCTTTTCAAGTAGGACAAAGAAAGGAAACCATTATCATTGGTAACTTAAATCAGGGAAATTTGGTGAACTTAATCAGGGAACTTTTGTTTCCAGCTCCTGTCGCCGCCCTGTAAACGGTGCCTAATTCATTTATTTTTAAATTAATTTTCAATATGTAATACACTATTACCTTTGTTAAAGTAAAAGTATTGCAATGTGATTCATTGCATTTATAGTATGTTTGTTGTGTGTCATTTTGTATATTGTAAATATTGTATATTTTGAAGATTAAAATGTTTTTATGTAAATTTTTCATTTTTAAATAAAGATAACTTGAAATTTTCTTTTGATTTTGTTTGGTAGTAACAATGATTAAACATCTCAGAGTGGCAAGAAAATCAAATAAATTAAATCTTTTATATACAATCGAACAAAGTTATGGCTATAACAGAATTTTTATTTGGTCCCTCCATTTTGCTATAAACAGGCGCTCTATATGCAATGTATTTTGAATTCATTTTATGTTCTTTTAGATATTCATACTTTTAGATTGTCACTTTCTTTGGCGTAAAATGTTTAATAATGGTATTGTTTATATTTTGTTTTTAATCAATATGGAACTCCATTCCCAACTTGCCAGCTCTTCCCAACTCCCAACGATTGCTTTGCATCGTAGTTGGTTTGCAAAGATTTTAATTGTGTGCTAGAAAGAATCATTAAAATATGTGTTACGATTAAAAGAACATAAAACACCAGCTTTCACCCAAAAAAAAAGAACTTATTTGGATAACAAAATTGTTTTTCGAAAAAATGCTTCTATGAGCACCCCTACCAGTCTAAACTAACTTGGACGAAATTTTACAGCTATAGGTATTAAAGGGCTCCTGAGCAAATCAAAATGGCTGTTTTATCAGTAACAGTGAAATCCTGTTACAATGAATACCAATATAATAAAGTATCTGTTTAAACTAAGTAAATTTTCAGTCCCGATTTAATTTCCATTACAACGAACAAAATCTTTGATCTCTTGAAGTTTTTCATTGTAATGGGATTTCACTGTATATTATTTCTCCTAAGTCTTTTTGTGATAATGGTATTGTTTATATTAACTTCCTTAATAGTTCATCTTCCTTAAGTTAGCTTCCTTAATATGTTACTGAATCGATTATTTCATAAAGGACTCAAGTTCAATGGATTTCCGTAGGGCTTGTGCCCTTTCTAAAATAATCATTTCAACTTCCTCAATAGTTCATGAAACTCAGGGGCAGATACAAGGGGAGGGTCAATGGGGGTCATGACCCACCCTAAACCGTCGACAACAGTATCCGTCCACATTGTGTTCAAACACTTTATACATAAAATGTAAATGATAGCAGTATCTTTTAAATTCATTATTTTTAAACATAAATATTTGAACTGCTACTTTGTTTCACTGCTTATGAAATTAATTTGCAACTTTTATCCACAATTCGATGCCTTATTCCTGACCGATTTGGTGCTTTTTATTCTCCCCTCCCCTTCCAAGCAGTTTCAGAAATTTTTCGTTCCCAAAACCGTAGGTTCGTTCATGGGGAGGGGTTATTTTTCAGCATGACTCCCCCCCCCTCACAAAAAAATTGTTTTCTCTATCCTCTACTGATCAAACTTAATGTTTAAGGCATCAATTTTAAAGGTATTTTTGGCGAAAAATAAACGGCAACTCACATTGAGGTAGAGTTTCGAAAAAATCTGTTTGCTCTGTGTTTCTTATAAAACATTGCTTTTATGTATAGCGCACTTTGAAAACGTCTTTGTAGTTAAGGTGACCATACATCCTGTTTTGAACGAGAGAGTGCCATTTTCAGGTAGGCTGTCCCTTTATCCCTACCGTATCAACTTTCTAAAACGTTTTTGAACATTTATACTTTACATAACGATTTTTAAAAACCTGTATCTCTAGTAATATGTTTAAAAAACCGGTTTCAAAAGTGAAATGTTTTTTTATTATTATTATTCTGCACATTATGGGTGATTAAATAAATGGTGATTTAGCACCATTGAATGGACACTGCTTTTAAATTTGCCTCTTTGATCTGTAGTTAAACAAATTGTTCTGATTTTTAGTAAGTAATCATTCAATAGAGTAAAATACAGAGTGATTCATTATGAATGGGACAAAAAGAAAACATGACTGTGAATGTTGTAATTAATATATTTAGAAAATTCAAATTTACCTCAAAACTACATTTATTCAAGTTTTTACAGGTGTTCAATATGTGCCCCTCCGGTGACACGACAAATGTCTACACGGTAATCAAGTTCCTGCCACACTCCTGATAGCATATCCTCTGTGATGGAGTTCAACACTGCAGTTATCCGCTGTTTTAGTTTTCTAAGTCCTGAGGAAGTGAAGGCACAAACACTTGGCCTTTAACGAATCCCCATAAAAAAAAAATCACAGGGCGTTAGATCTGGTGATCTCTGCGGCCAATAAAGATATGTCAAATCCTGTGGCCCAGCACAACCAATCCAGCGATGGGGTAGATGTTCGTTCAAGAACTCACGTACGTTGTTATTTCAATGTGGGGGAGCACAATCTTTCTGCAAAATGAAATCAGGAACAGCTTCCTCCAGAATGGACAACATTTTATTCAACAGCACCTCTAGCACCGAATTCATCATTTGATGATTTTTCCCTGTTGCCAAATAAAACTTGTATAATTGTACTTGCAGAATAAATTTATTTCGGCTGAATAAATCCATTATGGCAGTCACACTGCGCTATTCTTTTTGGCCCATTCATTATGAATCACTCTGTATATATTCTTAGTAATGTCTTATCTTTTTATCCTAGTAGCTGGGGGCTACAATTTAGAAAAAAAAATTATAGTTTAATATTTTTCACTTGATAGAGCTTGTATCCTAACTCAATTGAAAACAACAACACAACAAAAAATATTACTATGTTCTAATCATGTATAGAGATACAGAACAGGAGTATAAAAATGCGTTTTTATTTTTCACATACTTTGCGTTGTTACTCCGCATAGCCATTACCTGAATCCACAAATCTTTACATCCTAACTGTTCTGTTCCCTCTTTAATGAAAAACTGCAAAACCTGTCAGGTCCATCATTTAGGGGTGTTAAACAATTACCATGGTGGGCCCCTTGTCAGTTTGTTCACTTAGCTGTTCTTGACCTCTAAAACTTGCCAAATTAATGCTAGTACAATTACGAGCTGGGCCCCAAGTTTCCGACCAGGCTGACATGGCCTGTGAGCCCTGACAATTGCCCCCGTACTTTGGAATATTAATGAATTTGCTTGTAAGTGGGCATGGTTTTTACTGTTTTTTGGTTTAATTTATGAGCATGTCCTCTTTGCCGTCCGTCAAAGCAATCAACAAATTGCTTATTACTCTCACTTAACCATAGTTGAGTTCCTTTGTTTTTTGGACGGGGCAGAAAACCAAGGTGGGCCCCTTCTCAGCTTAACCACCGAACCACATTCCCCCATAAAATTCATCTAGTTTTGTGCTAAAATTCTGAGCTAGGCCTCTAGTTTTTAACCATGTTGATATGGCGTCTCTTCAGCCCTGCCCTGGCTTCTGCAAGCTCCACTGTCCACCAGCTCCTGCCGGTGCGGGACTTCTCCTTTGGTCCTGGGAATCCACTCCTCCTCGGCAGCAGCATCCGTGCCCTACACACACACACAGGCCAGGATCTGCGTACTGGCGGTGAAAGGAGGGGGGTGCATGCCCTAAGAGGTCCAATGGCCATAGAAATTGAAAACAAATTGGAAAAAACCAGAACTAAGACTTATTAACATTGCAAATATGCACTGCTGGTCTCTGGGGAGTGACCCTACAGATTTTGTTGCAGGAGACCCCACAATTTGTAGATCCGGGCCTGCACACACTCTCCCAGAAAGAGGGACATGCCTGCGAAGGTTGTGTGTTGGATGCTGGTTTTATTAAAGAGGATTGCTTAAAGTTGATTCCAGGGGAAAGGAACTATTTGTAGAAACCAGAAGTTCTACGAGTAGGCTTTCATTGCAACTGCCGGTTGCGAGAAACTTAATTTGAATTAAAGATATCAAAATTCTTTTTTGGGGGGAGGGGGGGGGGATTAATTTGCTATATTTTTTACTTTGGAAGGTGTAGTTGTTCTCTTTTGCACACTCTGGTCCTCGCAAGTATGGTAAAAGAAACATTCTTTTCACATTTTAAATTCTAGCAAGGGCGCCCATATGTGAAATTTTAAGGAGGGGCTCAAAAATTTTCCTCATGGTTTAGCAGAATATTTTTCCCGTGGAAATCGATTCCAGTACAGATAGATTAGACACATTAAAATTTGATATTTTTAATAACTTACTCATTAATTGCTGAAAAGACATTTTTATACATTTTTGCAAAGAAAAAAGCACTAAAAGCAAGGAAGTTCTCATTTCAAAGGGGGAAGGGGGCTTGAGCTCCCACTTGCCCCCCTATATGACAGTTCAATTAAATAATAAAAAGCACATTCCTTTTCGCTCGAACAAATATTCAAAAGAAAAATAGGTCTTTCACCAAACTTTTTTTAGCTTTTTAGCATCATTAATCAGTTTGTTTATGAAAAAAAAAACTAACTACGCTTTACTTTGCATAGAATTATCAAGAAATATCGTTTTCTTTATAAAAGAAGCGAAATACAAAAAAAAGTATTTTTTTTTTAAATTCATAAATCATTACTTTTTATCTCTGTTATTTTCTTTAAAATGCATGATTCTTCAATGCTATGCATTCATGCATAGGTTTTTACAAAATTCAGGGCTTTTTAGAAAAGTGGGAGCCCAGTCCTTGTCGGCCTGTGTGGTACAAGCATGCCCTGATTTTGCCATGCATTCTTTCGAGCCCTTAATCTACTCAATTTGGGAGGGTCAAAAGATCTTTTAATATGCGAAGCATTTTGCCATACCCGCTTGAAATTCAGACCTAGAGCTTTATTGCTATAGAATGGGAAGTTCTCTCTCCCCCTACCACGCCTGGTTTAAGAGGAACAGTTTTACGGCACTTTAAAGAGAGCTGAAAACGAAACAGTGGAAATAGAACCTGAAAAGCTGGTTTGTATCTACAGGGGTCTGTCCAGGATTTTTCACAGGGTCCGTTTTTTGTGAAAAATCAAATAATTTTGTGAAAAAAGAATTAATTTTGTAAAAAATCAAAAAATTTCGCAAAAAAAAAAAATGTTAAAAGAAAATTTTAGAATTTAGAGATGGCACAAACTGCATCAATTAAACTTAAAGTTCAGTGTTTTCCTCTTCTATGGCGAGAAAATCATTCTGGATTTTTTTTTCTGATATTTGGCGGGGGGGGGGGCATCGCTCTTTCAAGTATCAATATTCATCTACCATTCTGCATTATGTTAAATTTTATACTAGATCTATTTCTGTACAATATTTAAAATAATTGTAACAAAAATATAAATAAATAAAACAAAATTCAGAATAGGGTTCAGCATTCAACTTTTTGACCCAAGACACTCTTAAAAAGCACAGAATTTCGTTTAAAACTTATAAATTCCGTGATTTTAACAAAAATAAAAAGATATTTCAATTGTTTACCTCTTAACAAAGCGTAATAATCATCAAAAATTCGAAAAATCGGATTCCCATAGCGGATGCAAAGAGATCGCAATTCTCAAAGTGAAGGTATCAAAAGTATAAAAACGGCTTGTAAAAGAAATATTTTTGATAAAATTATTTTAAAATTGCATTTTAGAGTCCTATGATAACATATCATTAATATCTGTGGACACAGTTGACCCCCCCCCCCCCCCCAAAAAAAATAATAAAATAAAATAAACCATCTATTCAGCATTTTAATTTTTGACTCATAACAGAAAATGGAATTTTGCTTTAAAAACTTGAAATGAGAATTCTAACAGAAATAAAGAGACTTTTCATTTATTTGAATCCTAATAAAGCGAAGTTAGCTTGAAAAAAGAACAAAATATGATTCTCATATCGGATGTTAAAAGATTGCATTTTTCAAAATGTAGACATCTAAAGAAAAAAAAAACGGTAATTAAAAGAGTTTTTTTTAAAGTTAATCATCTTTGTTAGCATCGAAAAATCAAAATCCATATAATTTTCTCCCAAAATAACAATTAAACATCGCACCGCACCGTAAAAACGCAAATATTGACAAGCCGACAAAATGATGAGAATATTTTCTAATCAAGTCATTATAAAGGTTCAACGCCAGACGCTAAGTGGTGATAGTTTTGAAGTTGGTAACTCTATCTGAAGCGATCATATTTTTTCCTCACCCTTACTATCCCTTTGCAGTTCTAAGTTCATTTCGCAGATATATATTATTATTGTTTATTAAATCATGAGCGGGGGGGGAAAAGTGCTTACCAATGCCTTTTCAAAAAAGTTTACAACAACACCGCTGCTAATTAGCTGTGATAAAACAAACAACCATTATATTTATTTGGCAGTAGCAATTATTTATCGCTTGCAGGAGCATCGCAAGAGTGCCAATTTTTTCTTTCTTTCTTTTTTTTCAAAATTAGCCGATTTTGTATAAGCTGATCCCTCTAATTTGACTTAAAAAAAGGTTCCAAAAATGATCGGTTTATACACAGAAATATGCATTATTTTGCTTTCAAATTTGCTCTTTCAATAAACAATTTGTGACAGATCCGATCTTGTTATCAGAATTTTGTGAAGGGTCCGTTTTGTTTGATCGGGATTTTGTGAAAGGTCCGTTTTGTTTGATCCGAATTTTGTGAAAGGTCCGTTTTGGTTGATCGGATTTTTGTGAAGGGTCCGTTAACGGACCCAAATATCCTCTGGCCAGACCCCTGATCTATCAACGTTCTGTGCTGGATGTGTTAATCAAGCAACATACTTGAAATAAGAAGCAGCCGAGTTGACAAATTAGTTATATTAAGTAATTAAGCAAGTTACATTAAGATTAACATACATACTACACGAGACAAAGTGCACACATCATAGTAAACACACCACACGCGATACAGATACAAAGTTGAGTAGTAGCTGAACTACTTACTTACAGTTAATATTGCTACAGTTAAAGTTATAGAATTGCAGATATATATTTTTACAATAACACTTCCCCTAAATTGATAACTGCAATACAAAAAAAAAGAGGGGCGGGGGGCTCTCTTTCAAGTCTATATCATAGATCAAGTCTCTATTTCACACATGCCAATCATTTGGCGGAGTCTCTGGAATGTAGCTTTTGGTAGAGGTTTAGTAAAAATGTCAGCAGCTTGAGAATTACTCTCGCAATGTTGAACATCTAACTGCCCATTCTGATACTTCTCACGAATAAATTTGTAGCGGACATCTATGTGCTTAGTACGACTGTGGAATTCAGGGTTCTTGACTAGTCGTATAGCACTTTCATTGTCCACCTGCAACACAGGAACACTTATCAAAGGACAAATATCCTGGAAAAGTCTCTGTAGCCACACTACTTCCTTTGAAGCCTCACTGGCTGAAATAAATTCTGCCTCTGTAGTTGAGAGCGATACACAAGTCTGTCTCTTGCTGGCCCAGGTAATGGCTCCTCCAGCAAACTTGAAGACCATCCCTGATGTAGATCTTCTGGTTGATGTATCACCAGCATAATCAGCATCACTATATGCTTCCAATTGCTTGCAGATATAATTTGGCTTATACAAGATACCATATTTTGAAGTTCCTCGAAGATACTTCAAAACTTTCTTCACTAAACACCAATGCATTTTGGAAGGTTTGTCTAAAACTTGAGATAGAACACTAACAGAATAAGCAATATCTGGTCTAGTTACCATACATAAATATATTAAACTGCCAACTGCTCTTCTGTATGGTACCTCTTCATCAAGCTTTTCAAAAGGTTCAGATAACAAACTTTTGTCAATGGGGATACAAACAGGATTGGCTGAAGACATAGTAAAACTATCCAAGATCTTTTTGCAATAATTTTCTTGGTGAATGAAAATAGAACCATCATCTAAATATTTAATTTGCATGCCCAAAAAGTATGTAGCTGGTTCAACTTTAACATTAAATTCTTTTGTAAGTTTTTTAAGAAATATTTCCAACTGATTTTTATTTTTCACAGCAACAATTCCATCATCCACATATAAGATCAAAAACAAAGTCTTATCTTTATTTACAAATAAGCCAGGATCACTGTCCATCTGCTTGAGATCACAATTCTGAAGAAAATCTTTAAACTTTTGATTCCAGCATCTGGGAGCTTGCTTTAAGCCATATAGGCTTTTTATTAATTTGCAAACACGCCCACTTCCATCATCAAATCCATGAGGTTGCTTCATATAGATCTCTTCATGTAGGTCTCCATATAGAAAGGCACTTTTCACGTCAAACTGAGCAAGCTTCAAACGTTCACTAGCAGCCACACTAATAATAGATCTGATAGTGTCCCAACGAACCACTGGACTGAATGTTTCCTGATAATCAATACCAGCTTTTTGGGAGAATCCTTTAACAACCAGTCTTGCTTTGAACCGCTCTATTTCGTCTTCAGAATTTCTTTTTATTTTGTAAACCCAACGATTTTCTATAGCTTTTCTTCCTTTCGGTAGATCAACAAGTTCCCACGTTCCACTCTCAGTGAGAGAGTTCATTTCTTCTTCCATAGCAGCCTTCCAATTTTCAGCATTACTTGAGTTTACTGCCTCATGAAGAGATGTTGGTTCATCTTCAGCTAGCATAACATATCCATCAAATTTTGTTGGTTTTCGCAACTGGGATCTATCTCTTAGAGTAGTATATCTATTCTCATCTTCAGTTGTAGCAGCTTCCCCTACATCATTACAACCTCCATCTTCAGTAGGATCAAGAACATCTTCTGTAGATTGTAGAGGCGAAAGAGTTTCTTGGTAGATGTTGTCAGCCACTTTTTCTGTTTTAAAAACCACATCTCTGGACAAAACCACATCATTTTTCTCAGGAATCCAAACTCTGTACCCATCTCTATTACCACAATAACCAACTAAGTAGCCTTTCAATGCTTTCTTGTCAAATTTCTTCCTTCTGACTTTTGGAACATGAACAAAACATTCAGTACCAAATATTTTGAGATGGTCAACTGGTGGTACTTTCTTATACCATAGTTCAAAGGGAGATTTTCCTTCTTCTGATGAGGGACCTGTTCGATTGAGTACATAGGCTGCTGTATTCACTGCCTCACCCCAAAGTTTTTCTGGCAATTCTGTGGCATGGATCATTGATCGAGCTGCTTCAACTAGAATTCTATTTTCCCTCTCTATTGCTCCGTTTTGCTCGGGTGTATATGGCATAGACATTCGATGATGCAGCCCTGCTTTTTGCACAATTTGATGAACTTCAGAGTTATTAAATTCCCTTCCTCCATCAGTTAACAATTCTTTCATCATATAACCTGCTGTCTTCATTTCTGCCATAAAGATGCCCAACATATCTTTGACTTGAGACTTTTCTTTCATTAAGTAAACAGTTCTGTACTTAGAATAATCATCTTTGAATGCTACATAGTACCTATTACCTCCAAGAGATTTTTCTGGCATTGGACCACAGACATCAGCATGAATAAGATGACCAGGACTAGTTGGGCGATCTTGACGAGAGCCAAAACTAAGTCTATGCATTTTACCATACATGCAGGCATCACAAAATTCACCATCAAGCTTTACTTCAATACCCTTTCTCTTCAAAAATTTTTGAACATGGCGTTTGTTTTGATGGCCTAGGCGTTCATGCCACAGTTGAAGACTGTCATTGTCAACAACAACACATGCCAAATCAGGAACAACTCTCATAAGAAGTTTGTAAACACTGTTATATCTAATACCAACAGCAACAGTTTCACCAGTTGAAGTTCTAAACTCACGTACTTTGCTATTTGCATATTCATGAAGGCCATTATCCAAAGCAGCACCAGATGAAAAAAGATTTTGATCACATTCAGGTACATGCCAAACTTTAGTAAGAAGACCAGGTATCCATTTACCACGTATTAACATTTCAATTTTAATTTCACCAATACCTTTGGCAAACATGGATCTTCCATCTCCTAATCTTAATGGCTTTGGAGTATCAAACTGTTTGTATGAAGAAAGCCAGTCCAATTTCGAAGAAATATGGTGCGAGGCTCCTGAATCAATGAGCCAATAATCTTGATTGTTTTGATTTGCAACAGTCATAAAGACCTGTCCAGATTTTGAAGATTCCTTTTTCTCATTATTCTGCAATTTCCACTTGTTGCAGTTCTTTTTCATGTGACCAGCGAGACCACAGAAAAAACATTTAAATTTCTTGTTTTTGGCTTCATTCTGATTTGAATAAGTCTTATCAGGAGTTTTCTTGGCATGTGAGGGCTTTGCTACGAAGGCAACATTCTTGTTCTCAACAGGATGTAACTCTTCCAATCTTTGTTCGTGCAAACGAAGTCTTTCAGTAAGACTCGAAATCGTTCTTTCACTGCCTGGAACAGATTCCCATGCATTCCTAAACTCCAAATATTCATTAGGTAAAGTATTTAAAATTCTATTTAACAGCATCGACTTGGGAAGTTCAACTTTCTCACCTTTTAACTCTTCTTGTAACTCCTGCCAGATTTTCTGCAACTTAGATACATGAGTTGCAATACTGTCACAAGGATCTTTGGAGTAGTTGAACAACTGAGAGTACAGAAGATCGAGTCGCCGTTCATTCTTTTGCTCATACACAGAGTGGAGAACATCCCACATGTCTTTTTTCCAGTTTTACATGTTAAAATATGTTGCTTTGGCTCAGATCTTAGACTGCAACCAATAACGTAGCGAGCAATCGCATCTGCCTCATTAAAGGATTTTAAAGAAGCTGCATGCGCTTTTCTTTCTGCTTCGGTAGCTTCCGTAGCTAGCGCTTCCGGTTTGACCATTTCACCTAAGACAATTGGCATTGCTTTCTGCACTGTTAAATGCAATTCTACATCGAATTTCCAGCTAGCCCAATTGCTTTCACCTTCTAACTTCTCAATTGAATTCATCTTATCCATACTGGAGATAATAAATCAATTTCAAAAAACACACTTGTGATTCACTGTAGAAGTTAGGCCTTACGAACGATCACCGGCGCTAAGTCAACAGTTTCTAAACTTGCATTAACAACTCTGCACGATGGATGCTTGCTGGGTCCATAACCACTTGAAATAAGAAGCAGCCGAGTTGACAAATTAGTTATATTAAGTAATTAAGCAAGTTACATTAAGATTAACATACATACTACACGAGACAAAGTGCACACATCATAGTAAACACACCACACGCGATACAGATACAAAGTTGAGTAGTAGCTGAACTACTTACTTACAGTTAATATTGCTACAGTTAAAGTTATAGAATTGCAGATATATATTTTTACAATAACAAACATTGCTTTTTATGCCAATTAAGGTCCTTTTTTCGTATTGAGAATCATTTATCACTTGAATACAGAGCTCTTCAACTTTGTTTCTTCTTGTTCAACAAATTTTATTTTTTATTAAGAAACTCGGGAGAATGATCATTATTGTTCAGAAAGGAACTATTCAACGTTTCGAAAGACCCGTAGATTTTACTTTTATTTATAAAAACATATAACAAAAAAATGAGAGTTGGTGGCGGAGCGGTGCCTTTTATCTAAGGATCTATTTGTTAATTTATTTTAAACGCGGCAACTGTAACGTTAAACGCCGCTATTATTCTGAGAGCAGCGCGCGCAAGAATACTTTGGGCACGACTTTGTTCAGCAACTATTGGAGCAGCCATTTTGTGAATTGCTAACGCAATGGTTAGCTTTCTTTTGTGCTGTTGAAGGAAATCGAAGGAACTAGTTGTGCTTTGCTTGAATTTCAATGTTTATTGCTTAATCCACTGTGCACTGGGCTATGTTGAAGCTCGTTTGCGCAAAGTACAGTACGTGACAATACTGAAGTTATTTTTTTAGATGTCTAGTGCCGCAAGTTCTCGCAATATTGATCAAAGCCTGAGCCCACCGGCGAAGAAGCGCAGGTCTGAATTTCTAACAAATTCCAATTCCATTTGCGAAAAAAATAGCTCAGTAAGTTGAATTCTTAGCTTAAACTTTATTCTTGAACAGCCGCATGTCTTCTGGGATAGAACATGTTGTTGCACTTTAAAATTTCTCTTTCTTGTTGTATTTCTTTTAATCAGGCGTATTTCTTTTCGTTTCAATAACAGACAGTTGTGTAATTAAAAAATTATTGGGGCTCAAGTTTTCTCCCTCTCGTCAAACATTTAAAAACTTTAAAAAAAACGGGTAATTTCGAAACGTTTTTCAAGTTTTTTCCATATTCAGGTATGTACTGTGATGGATAGTGTATTTGATTAGTTTTCTTCAATTTCCATACATTCCTAAACTTACGAGAGTTAATACAGGGCTTTAATAAAACTCAAAGCGTCATGCTATTGTGTAAGAGTCAAGAACAGGTCCATTACATTTCTATTATTAAGGCAAAATAGTTAACACCCAAGGTTGCAAGATTTTGACGATTCTCTCATTTTCATCTGTTGTGAAGGATAAGTATAAAATCTTGGGAAAAGTTGAAATCGTCCTTTTGAGTAGAAAAAAGTTTCTCATCCTTCGGCCCGTGAAGCTAGTGCGCGAGGCCCGCTATTGTCCGCCCCCCGCCCCCCCCCCCCCCCCAGGTTTGGAAATCCTTTTAAAAAATGTCTTCCCGGTTATCCGACAAGAAAATCTCCCTCCTGTTTTGCACTTTCAATAGTATCTTTTGAAAAAATAAAAGGGGGGGTGGATTTTAAAATGTTGGTAAAACTGGAGATAACCAAAAAAATGTCGGGCCTGGGCATTTAAATTTTTTTACTGTATAGGGAGGGGAGACATGCACGGATAAAAGAGGCGGAGACATGACCCCCTCCCCCTAAACTGCACAAAGATAGTCAAAAACTGCCCTTTTTAGGACATATATTTTCAAAAGATTTGTCCCGGATTCCCCATTTATACCAAAAAAAGAGAACAACACTTATGACCCCTTCCTGAACCAGAACTTCCCTTGGGGAGAGGAGGGTGTACATGGACAGCTAATTTTCGTAAACTTAACCCTTAACAGGGGCAGTAAAGTAGGATGTAAGGTCTCTGAGACTGCTCTATTTTCAATTTTTTTTTTTTAAATCCCGTTGTTCAGAAACATTCGTGTAATTTCCCTTGAATGTTCTTTGAACTTTTAGCACAGGAAATTTTTTTTAATGAAATATACCTTTCCGAGGAAGTTTTACTAGAACCTTATGATTTTTTGAGAAAAACGATATATTGCAAGAAATAATTTACTACTGGCTATAAAAATGAAAAATAAATTATTAATGATTTTATTTCAGTTTAATATATACCAAACATTTTAATACCAAAAAATTGATTATATCACATAAGGGGAAAATTTTGACAGTACCTTAACCAGAGTTGCCAGGCGTCCCGGATTTCAGGGACAGTCCCATATTTTGAAAAATTATCCCTCGTCCCGGGGAACGTACATGCAGGATGGTTAAGTCCCTTATACGCTATCTATTGGAGTTAAGGTTTCATCCACTGAAGTTAAGGTTAACCTTTCGACGATCAATCGATCATCAAACAGGCAATTGTTTTGTTCAAATGTTGAAGCAATTTTTACCTGTCATACCTTGTTGTCAATTGCAATGAAAACGATTTTTATACTTTGATATGCGACATTTAATGCTTTTCTGGGATTGAATTTTTTAGATTTATCACGAATCAATGTCCTAATAATACCCCCCCCCCCCCCCCAAGAAGCCTGTCCCTTATTCACTTTTCTTAAATCTGGCAACCCTGACCTTAACTATTAGTATATAGTGTCGTATTTCCAAGAATAATTCAGCCCTCATTGTCCATTGTCCTAGAACATTATTATGTAAATTTGCGTACGTTTCGAACAACTGTCAACCTTATCTAGAATATTAAGCATCTCTGTAGTCCTACAGTTAAGAGCCATATTTACTTACTACTGTCGCAAAAAGTAACACTAAAGGGGAGGCAGAGTTCGAAAATATCCCGATATTTTGATATATCGACCAGTGTGTATATGGGCGAACCATGAGGGGAAGAAGTCCTACAGACCGCTCCTGAAGGATGCAATGAAATTTAAATCAGATGCATTCCCCAAAAGATACTGATAAGCAAGGGGGAAAAACTATTCAATCGACAGAAATGAACTTGGGGTGGTGAGATGAACTTCTTAGCAGTCTGTGAGACCATGGGTCTCCTGTTGTAGGATAAATTAAAATATACTTCAATGGCAGCATTATATCTACTTCCCTGGAAAATTTGGAACAATTGTAAGTTAAACTTTTCTAAGTGTTGTCAACCGTGCAGTTGTGAAATTTGCGAACATTTCAAACAACTCTCAACCTTATCTAGAATATTTATCATCTCTTCCGCATAACGCGGATTAGATATAAATGAATCCATTTCTGCAGTCCTACGGTTAAGAGCCATGTTTACTACTGTCGCAAAAGGCAACACTGAAGGGGAGGCAGGGTTCGAAAGTAAGGTACTGTCTGACCATCACAAGAAATGCCACCGCCGAAATGTCTGCGCCTGTCTACTGCTATAGCCTTGAGGCGCTTACTCACTTTTCCAAGGGAAGCTTGTCGTCACTCTGATCATTCAAGGCACTCTAGTTATGCCAGAATGCTTCCATTTAGCCATGCAGGATGCCAAGTGAAATAACAGCTAATAGCGGTCAGGGTTGTTTGGTTTAAACCACGTTGGTTATGGTTTAAACCAATTGGTTTTTTTTAAAAAACTATGCGGTTTTTTTTAAATGTTTTTTTTTAAAAAAAGCCCAAAAAAAAAAATCTATTTTATCCCACATTGATACATTATATTGATTTCTCCACACATATTGAAAATGTAAAATTGCAAAGTTGCTTCTTCAAAATGTATTACAAGCTTTAATCGAAAAAAATTTTAATATATTTTTTATTTCATATATGTGCTAGAGATGGGCGAAACGGATCCGAAATTGGATTTGGATCGATCACTTCTCGGATACGTATCCGAGGAACAGATCAGGATCCATAGCGCATTCACAATGCGCGCGGATCTGGATCAGACACTTCCAATCCATGGAGCATGCGCAGAGGGGTACCAATCCGGATACGTATCCAAGATGGATCCGATCCACAGAGCATGTGCAGAGGGCACCGATCCGGATACGTATCCAGGACCTGGATCCGATCCACAGAGCATGCGCAACGCACGCACTAAGTTTTTAGGTTTGAAAAGCTAAAATGGAGGTTGGGAAGAGGGGGAAAATGACACTGCGCGCATTCGAAATCACAGAATTAGCGGTACTGCAAGAGGGCAGGGAGAGGAGGGAAGTCGCAGACGCAGACTGCGTGATAATTGTTGAATGGTGTTTTCTTGAGAAGATTATCTTGCATGACGCAATTCTTAGAGAAGGATCGCAGGGGAAAATTCGGAATTTTTGAGATTCGCAGTTTCGCTTCATATTAGGGTATTCAAATTTTTGTGAGGCAAGCTCAATTCATGTTAGGAATTTTGCAATTGGAGTATTTTTCTTGGCTTGCTTTTATTCTACAAGAAGTAGGAACATTTACTTTCCTTGCTCATATTAATTTTTAATTTTATTTAATTTTTCAACTAATGCAAAAAATAGTTACATTACAACCATGGCTACCATAGCTTGGATTTTCAATAGAGATCTTTGGCTCTGCTTTCGCTTAAAAATCTTGGAGTTGAGCCCAAATTTTGAAAGTATCAAACCTATAAAACGTAAAATTTTAACAGAAAGTTTTTTTTTGGTTTAGCAATCTAGAATAGAATGACCAAATAAATAAATCTTAGCACTGGAAGTAATTTATGACTTACTGCACTATCTATGTCAAGACACTGAGAGAACTTTTTTTCTTGGTACACAAGTGTGCAAATTTTCAATCTGATACTCTTCCTATAGGCTTAGAATCACTTCCTCGAGCCACTTTTATCTATTCTAAAATTTAATATAGATTCGAAAGATCTGTAAGTTTGTAAAATACAGAAAGAGAAATTAGAATAGAAACAATATCAACACAACAAAAATGTTATGCAATTCAGTAAATGATATAATTAATATTCAGTAAAAAACTTTAGATTCCTGAAAAAAAAACATACTTCACCTATAAATAAAAGCAACACAGTAACATAAACTAGCATAGAAACATATAATTTTGAAGCAATTCAGACAAATTCGCCATCCCTAGCAAAGCGCCGTCTTAAAAAAAATTGATTTTAATGTAATACAGAATTTACCTCCCCTAGCAAAGTGCCGCACAGAGCGAGTGATCCCTTTGCCCCACCCCCACGCTACACCACTGTTGAGCACCATCCCAATTGGGGAGATTATGACCCCCCGCCTCAGTTTTCCCGTTTACAGGAGCCAAGTAGGCTGTATGGCTGTAATTCATAAGTAAATATACGTGGGATCTCCCAGACCAGTAATTTCGAATTTTTCATGGGAGGGACAGAGGACAAAGAGAGCATTTGCCCAACTGTAAACACACAAAGTTTTCAGAAACGGGGTGTGATAGGGGGAGGGGAATTGACACTCTTTACTGACCGGTTTGGGCTCTCCATAAGGCATTTATACAACAAATTTGCATTATGCTAAATTTAATGAATAAATACGATTAAATTTTTAAATATGCATTAATATAGCATAAACTTAAGTAAATTAAAAGAACTAATGATAATTTTATTTCTCTTTTGTGAAAAAATTAGTGATGACAAATAAAGAAAGTCCAAAATTGTTAATACTCTAACAGGGTTCGTACGGGTCATGGAAATCCTGGAAAGTCATGGAAAAAATATAACAGAATTTCAGACCTGGAAAAGTCATGGAAAATTGACATTTTCATTAAAAGTCATGGAAATTTATTTCAAGTCATGGAAAAATTTCTTGGACAAAGAGAAAGGATCAGTAGCTAAAGGAGCATTAGAAATCTTAAGTGATTTAACAGTATAGCACATAAAAGCTATTAAAAGTGGAAAATTGAGCGATCCAAAAATCAAATCTGAATTTTGAAATCTCATTGCATCCACTTCTGTCACAGCAGCTTGCCATTTTTTGCGATGTGATTTTACTGCCTGGACATCACTTATTTTGAATTTTCTGTTATTTTCAACACTTCTTATGTTTCATATTCTGTAGTAGGGGCATTCCAAGGTATTTTTGACATTTATGTAGAGTCCGTAACGTGACCTTTTTTGCCATAACTTTTTAATTTACTGTTTGATTAGCATATTATTTTATTTTGATCTTTTCCTACCAACACACCAGCTCAAATTAAAATAATTTGCAAATCAAACGGTAAATTAAAAAGTTATGGCAAAAAAAGGTCACGTTACGGACTCTACATAATGTCCAAAATACCGTGGAATGCCCCAGTAGCAAAATTTCACGTTCTTAGTTTTGCCACGCCCACTCAAAAAAAAAAGCAATTCAATTGCATGCGAATTCGATTCCATCACTCGTAAGGACTTTATTATTAAATTTATCTGAGTTTATCTTAATTTGTTGAATGTTTTAGAAAATAAAAATCCTAAGTCAGGCGATAGAATACAGAAAGGAGGAATTCTAATGCTCTAAAACAGTAGTGCCCAACATACGGCACACAAAATTAATCCATGCGACCCACTGCTACATTCAATGTTGGGAATTAAACGTGTTCTGGAAATTCTGAACCTATTAGTTTATATGCATTTGAAAATATACAAATTTGTAAACAAAACAAATATACTTTTGAATCAGAAGATTGATTCATTACTGAATGGTTTTTTCAAAAAAGATCTGGTTTAGAAACATAAAGAACTAAACTATGTGGCTTTACTTCAAAGAACCAAAATACTGTCAAGTTACGTGGATGATTAAAGACACTGTTGACACTAGAAGGTAACTTTTGAAGCAAATTTATTGAAACTTAGTGATGACACATTCAACATTTGTCCCATTCAATATCATTCAGCCTGTTTTTAAAAAAAAATCAGACATTTAAGCATCATCATATTCGCTTCACTGAATTTTTACTTTACTTAAATTTATATGATGAAGACGAATAAGAATAGTTTAGTTTAAGTGTGCACTTATATTTTTTCCCATTACGAGTAAGTGCTTCAATGAGGCTGTTGCATTCATATAGACATTTTGCTTAGTGCTCATTTCCAAATATTACCAAGTTTGAGATTTAATAGTGCTATTCTCTTCGTGCAACGAGGTCATGAAAATTTTCATTGAAGTCATGAAAAAGTCTTGGGAAAAGTCATGGAATTTTTTCATCCAAATAGAGTATGAACCCTGTCTAAACAATTATACTCCAGGAAGTTGTTAATTGCATAAAATTGTTAATAAAGGAAGAAATGGTTAAGTAATCACACACCCAGGAGAACGCAGGGTCCCCCCCCCCTACTGTTTACCTCCTCTTGCATAGACCCTGATGTCCTAAAATGTACGCTCTGGTAATAACTTTGTGAGAAAAGGATAAAAACAAAAAGAGAGCTACGTGCAAAGTGCAAATCGTAAATTTTTAGAATTAAATTTCCTGTATCAATGCAGATACTTCAAATAAAAATTAAAAAATATATATATATTAAATTATTCCTGCAAAAAATCTCCTTCTCTCCTTCCGCCCTTGGCTGGAGGCGGAGAGTTTTGAAGAAACAATAATAAAAGCCATCAGTTTGCCACATAATAAAAGAGTTCTAAGTTCCTGTGCTATGCACCGCAGGCAGTACTCTTTTGTCACACCAGAACGGGAGAAACGAGTCTTCTAAAAGCAAACACTAGTAGCGGTTATCTCGCACTCCCCTCCCTCCGATCATGTTCCTTTCCCTCCATGCCCTCTCTAACCATAGCCTACGAGGATTCCTCGTAGGCTACGCTCTAACCCGTGATCCATCTCCACTACTACAATGCAACGACTCCAGCAATTGGTTCTTCCGGATCTGTTGACACCTAGAACTTGTTAAATCTACTTTAATTGGTCCCTCCGGATCGATCCGGTGCGGATACGTATCCGGATCCGTTGCCAACAAAATTAAAGTTTCTACCAAGCGCACAGCACTGTCATTGGTCAGTCCGGATCGGTTTTTCATCACTGCGATACAACGATCTCAGCAATTGGCTCTTCAGGATCTGTAAGAACTACCAACTTATTACATCCTCTCTGATTGGTCTTTGCGGATCGATCCGGACCTGTTACCATCCAAAAAATCTATTTCGCCGGTCTTCGATCCAGATCGATCCTCGGACCCGTTGCCACCCAAAAAATCTGTCGCCGATCTTCGATCCGGATCGATCCTCGGACCCGTTGCCATCCAAAAAATCTGTCCGGATATGCCGATCTTTTTCTCGGACCTGTGGATCGATCAATCTTTTCTCGGATACATATCCGCGGATCCGTATCAGAGTCCGACGACACATCTCTAATATGTGCCATAAAGCAGATTTCAGTCAACTTCTATCATTATGCTTAATTTGCATGATTAGTTAAGATTTACTAAGGATTGAATCTTTTATTGTAGATGCAATTCATTATATTGCTCACTCCTGTTGCAGGGGTGTGACATTTTTGCCCATTTATTTGCACTTTCCTGGAATTTTAACTTTGACTTGTAAGGTAATCAATAGTCTCTCTAACTTAATTGTTTGCACCTAAAAATTAAGATTTGTTCTGCAGGTGAACACAAATAATTTTTGAATCAAATTTTAAAAAGTTTATACTTCATATTATGATATATAATAGTTCCTTATATTATAATGTAGGAAGATTAAAGGACAAATTTTTAAATTCCCAGAACAAAATGCAAATGTATGTGTAAAAATTGATTGAGAAATATATAAATCTTCACATATGAACTACACTCTCCATTGGTGTTTTTTTTTTTTTTTTTTTTGATTCTGTGTGCTCAAAAGATTTTGATTGGCTATACACCTATGCTGCTTTATGACTATTGGGTGCAGATAATTCTTAGTATCCCCCCCCCTTTTGTTCATTGGAATTGGGATTTTGGTATTTGCTTTGCCTTAGCTAACCTGTGCAGTTTACAAAAGTTACTTACTCATATTGTTTTAAAAAGAATGTCTAATTCTGGTAGAAAAAAAGACCTAATCTGGCTTTCATTTGATGAAATCAAAAATGAAGCCAGAAAAGGATTAAGAGCTAAGTGTAAAAACTGGTCGTGAGATGGAAGGGCAAGTTAAAAATATAACTTTTACCTTTATTCGATAATTATTCATATTATGTTGATTTTATAAAGTTTTTTTCTTGGATCTTCATTATATTTTATTGTAACTCGCATCACAACCACTTCTTGAAGTATTTCGTATCATTAAGGGTCTATATATATTCATGCATACTAATATGTTTATCAAGTCAAACATTTCAGTCAATATTTCCCCGCAGAAAGCTATTTTAATTATTTAATTTAGTTACAAGATCTTGTTCTTATCTCTTTAATTAACCATGAAATTAGGTATAATGTGACTATTGAATAACTTAATTACATGGAACCTTAATTACCTTCCGAAAATTAATTGTTTTTCTCGCAAATAGTATTTAAACCAAAAAGTTTTTTTTTTTTTTTTTGAAAAAAACCGTTTTTTTTATCGACCCTGATAGCGGTATCGGTAGCAAGAAGACAATGTCCAAACTTTTTCAGGTCAGTCGAAAGCTTAGAATTATCTGCATGAGGTGAAGTTTCTAAGAGTATTAGGAGTACTGTAAGAATTGTTTAAAGAAAACCAAAATTCAAGACTTTCCTTAAGCAAGCCTAACTATTATGCTCGAATTAAATGAAAAATAAGTAATTTGTTTTTGAAACTGAAATTAACATTTGTAAGTTACCATGGTTATGTCTTTTAGTTCCTTCGATTGTTTCATTTTTGATTTCTTTTAAACATTTTAAAAACATATTTATTTGTGCGACCTCCTTTTCTTTTATTGAAAAGAAATTGAGAGAAATATTTTAAGAGTTTAAAAAAATAATCTGCTTTTATTTTCTTATTGTTGTTATAACATTTTTCTATAGTGTTTAATTTTGGGAAAATGTCAGATTTTTGTGTTTTAAAGCCAAAAATGATGCGCCAAATTCAATGACTAGGGAACAATGTACATCGGCACATTTAGATTACTTGGACATTTTGTTTTTCTAAAAAAATACAGTTGTTGTTGTAATAGGGACTAATCAACTGGTAGTCATATTGCTAAGTTTTTATAAATCTTCCAAAAATAGGAAGACATCTTGAAAAAAAAACTATGAATAGTAGACTTTCACTGCAAATATACAAGAGTTTCAATTCCAAATGAACTTTTAATTCTCTACTACAAAGCTGTGCATGCAGGGCTGCCACTGCCCACTAAAAAAGCGACTATTTTGCGTTGCAGACTATGACTACTATTTTATCCTAAAATAAGACAAAAACGACTGTTTTGTTAAAAAAAATTGCTTTTGTAGCCGAAAAGCGACTAAAATGTGAAAAATACGACTGTTGTAAAAGAAAAAATGGAAATTTAGAAAAAAAAAAAAGAAACTAGCTTCGAGTATTATCTGCTGAACTTATCTAACTTCGAACTTAATCAGGTCTGCCAAATTATGGGAAAGGTCGCTAATTTATAACCATTACAATTATATGGATGCTAATGGGATCCAAATACCTATTAATCGGCTGTTGATAATCAGCGGAATGATCCTAATGATTATTTTTAATACTTCCAATTCCTCCATATGTTTTTCTCTAACAATTTTGATTTTAGAAATAGTTAATAGTTTATTTCTAAGAAACAATTTTTCTCCAGTTTCCCAAAATAATTTCAAAATTTCCAATTTCTTTGAGCGACTTTTCATATTGTTCACTAAAATTATGTTAACGAGGCCATAAAAATTTAAAAATATAAAGTTTAGTCTGATGTCAGCAGGCTAATTTAGATTTGGGCACTTTTAATTTAAATTTATTTTTTACTATAAGTAGCCATTCAATCTTTATTCTTTATAAAATGTTTTTCTTCTCATAAAATTTTAAGATTATCTAAAAGCACTATGCTAAACAAGAAAAGTCAACACGTGAAACATGTTGCAACATTGTTTACATGTGTATAGTTATTCAAAATAGAAAAAATAAATTTGAAAAAACAACTATCGGTTCGTAAAAAAAAATAATTATGTATGCACTCATTTGTTACTATTTAATAATAAATTTTTTGTTGAATCTAAAATTAATAATTCAAAACAGTATGTTATAAAATTCATGATGTAATCATATGTACAGTTAGAAGGTACAAAATTACAGTTGTCAAAAGCTGGCCTGAGGGTATCTCAAATTACACTAATTAATCATTTAGTTTTTCATTCAGTTTTATGCACTTTGTTTTTACTATGTACACTTTCGTAATACATGCTATATTGATGTTTCCAGAAAATTAGGTATTTATCGTCAACAAATGTATTAATCATAGTTTCTTGTTGAAGGTATGATTAAAAAAAATTTTTGGAAAATATTTCCACCGATCATTTGACAGAAATTAGCCGATTATGGCTAAATAATAGCACAACCCTAATACAAGTTAAAAATAATAGGATACTATTTAATTCTATTTTCCTTGTCTGGGGACTATTTTGCAAATTATTCTTCATTTAAGAAGCTACTAAAATGACTATTTTGAGGAATATAGCTCAGTGGCAGCACTGTGCATGTACCAGTAGTTATCAAATATATTCAGTTGTCTGCTAAATATGCAGTGTACTAATTAACAGCCGAATATTCGGTGTATCTCTAGTTACAACATGGATAATGTTCTACTAATGTTTATGACTTTTAAGACTTTAAAGTAACTGTGCAGGGGTCAATCTGGGGTTTTAATTTTAGGTCTGCATTTTGTGACAAAATGAACAATTTGAACTTTTAACTTTCTGTGAAAAAAAACCCTGTCTATCCGTATACAGCATATTTAGCTATTAGAAATCAAATATGAAATCCCTTTGGCCTTCAACACTTAGTTGGGAATAACTTGAAATATAGAGGTCATTTTTATTGATGTAATGCGTTTAGACAAATTGAGCTTAAAAGTGTTAAAAGAATTGTTACAAATGAAATTTTGTTAACAGTCTAGTTTGAAGATAGGAGATTTTGTGAAGGGGCGCTTTCACGATATTAAATTTTGTAAAGTAGCTGAAAAGTACCCAATTTGCCGCGGAATCCACTCTTGCTGTGTATAGCAGATTTAAAACCGTGAGTAACAATGACATAATGTTGAAAATATAGGGAGGGGGAGAGCGTTCACTTTTGTACCTTCTATGTTTTAAAATATCTGTCTTGGAAGAAGTCGTACTTTTGAACCTTTGGATTTGTATAACCATAAACAGATTCATTAGATTTAAAGAGACTAATTGAATAGTATATTTAGAGGTGAAAGTTTTCAGGTTTTTTGATGGATTTCAGGCTTTTAAAGAAAAAAAATGAAAACTGAGTGAGACAGAATAAGTAATAAATGACCAGTAAATAATTTAAATCTGAGGAATTGGTGTTTTTTCATTCATTTTTTTTGTATTTTACGATTGTATTTAAGTGAAAACTGCTATTCATTGCTTGATGATGAAAAATAAGTTCTGAAATCAAATGAACTAGGTTAAACCAGATCTATTCTGGGATATATCATTGGATGAGAGGTAAATAAATCAAAGCTTTAATTTGATTCTTCATTGGGTAAATAAAACAAGAATTGCTAACTAGTAGTGTATATTAAAGTTCAAATAACGTCAAAAAGCAAACTGCAGATAACTGCTGGCATTACAATGAACGCCTTTTTCAATGCAAAAGAAATGAGCTTATGGACGAGTAACCATACCGCAGCCTCAGAGCAACACTAATACATTTAATCCCATGTATAACACTAAGATATCTTACTATTGCTCTGAGGTGACGATATGGGTGCTTAGGAAAAGGAGTGGCATACAGAGTTAAGCAGGCCTTACTGATTTTAATTTGTTCGTTTATATGCTTCATCTAAATCGCTTGTGATTGAAATCATGTGCTTCAAGAAGAAAATGCCGGAATTTTACTTTCCAGAATTAACCTAGATTTTTGTATGAAGGTTGACAGTTGCCACTTGGCGACCTAGTTTGAAAAAGTCGCGACCTAAAAAAATGTCTTCAGTCGCCATTTTTACCCCTGCTGTACTTAAGGGAAAAAAATCTTGGAATGAACAAGAATTATGCACAAACTAAAAATGGTGGAAGAAAATAAATTTCGTCGGAAGCATATGTCTGAGGATAAACACTGGGGGGGGGGGGGGGGGGGTTGCTCAAGGAAGATCAGCAATGCTTTTCATTTACCTGTGAAACAGACTCCATACTTGGTCACTCACAAGCTAGAAGTAGGCAAGATACTAAGTGCTTATGTTTTCAAAAACAAAGCAGACTTTGATGTTTATTAAAATTTAAACTAGTCAAGATAATACTAAATTTGCTGCAAAGCATTTTATTTACTTTTTTTTAATGAATATTTGAAATAATTTTCTTGAGATGAAACAGTTTGTATAAAATTTCATCTTATCCTAATTGCATTGGACGCTAATGTGCTAAAAGCTATAATAGTTCAATTAAATTGATGTTTAATGAAGAGTTTTTATTCAATAATGATTTTTATGTTACAAATTCAAAAACCTATCTCTTAATTTTTAGCGCCGTCACCATATTTGGTTATTTCCAAGAAGATGGAAATAGATGGGATTCTTTAAGTGCCTAAGTTTTCAAAAACAGTATTGGATGTCTATTACAATACAATGCAAACTACTGAACATCCCGCAAAATGTGCCGTATTCCCCTCTCCCTAGATTATTAACTATTTTCTTTAAAAAATGCAAAAAAAATTTCCTTCAAATTTTATCTTCAAAATATTGTTTTATCCTTATTACTTTGGATGCGAGAATGTGCTAAAGACAACTCTTTTATCTAAATTAGCACTTTGAGGGTTTAAAATTATTTATAATTACTTTTATGTAACAAATTCAAAAGCCTGTTATCTTAATTTTTTTTGCACGGAAGCCATGTTTGGTCATTCGCAAGATAGAAGTAGACAAGACTATTAATTTCTTATAGCCTAAGTTTCCAAAAACAGAATTGTATGCCTATCTCAATGTAAACTTCTGAAAATAACATAAAAAGGGCCAGAAATTATGTTTTTCTTTTTTTTTATTTAAATTATTTTCTGGATAAGTGAAATTTGCCACAGAGACTGGCAAGGGGTGTTGCGAAGAGTCCAGATTTTGTGAAGATTCCCTCCAGGGGTAGGAAGGCTTATTAAATAAACAAACTACTAATACTGCAACAATGTTGACTTTGCTGGAGAAAGCAAATGTACAAGTTTTGTGTTCAATATGTGAACCTTCCCAAGACAAATTCTTCTGTCTCTTGCTACACCATACTACGATCATGGTCGTTAATTTTCCAACAAGATGGGGCACCCCACTTTATCTGACTGACATTCCCCATTTCTTCAATGAGCTTCCTAGTTTTCAGCTTAAACGGAGTTCTAAATACAACAATCACCTTCCATAGCCACTGTGCTCACCAGACCTAACTCCAAATGACTTTTTATGGTGTTGCATCAAAGATTGAGTTTGTGCTCCATAGGCCACGTGACTTGTAAGATTTATTCAAAAACATTCCAATCGCATTTTCTAAGTTTAATCATGCCATGTTGCAGCAACTGAAACAATAGATTTCATTTCAGCCGCAATAATAAGGGTTCATATATTGAACATTTCAGAAACCAAAATTTGTTAATTTTCATTCTCTAATCAAGTTGACGATATTGTTTTTTTTTCTTTTTTGGTAATTTATTTGTTTCAATAACACTTCCAAGCACTGTGGGGAATTTCAATATGTACATTATAACGATAGACTAGGGTGCGGTGGAAAAATCCTAACTCTTTAAACGGTGCCGCGACCGGGAAAAGTTTGAGAACCTCTGATCTATAACATATATCGTGACCTCATAGCAACAGTAACATATCTAATCTAATCCCAGAAACAACATTAAGATATTGCTCTGAGGCTACGATATAGCCTGGTCAAAATAGACCAAAAAAAAAAAGCGAAAGTTCGGAAAAATTCCCATAAAGCTGAAAATTGGTACAGACCTTAAGAACATCATTATACATGAAATGTCAAAAGTCCTCATCGATCCGAGTGGAGCTAAAAATTTTGTGCAAGGTCAACGGTCAAAAAATCAATTTTTCATATATATCTCTTAAACGATAATTGTTAGCGAAAAAATGGAGGTTACAAAGTTTGAAAGGTATGCAATTGTGTACAAACAAGTGGGGATTCCGAGGATGGGTCATGGGGGTTATATCATACCTTCCACCCTAAAGCTACTAAATATAGGTTAAAATGGCATTGGAGACATATTTAAAAAAAAAAAATTCTTTATACCCCTTATTTGTACCTCTATTTGGTACTTTGACTATGAAATTAACACAAATATAGTTAAGGACAACACTAAAGTGAAGTGTCAGAAGTCCCCATCGATCCCGGTGGAGTTAAAAGTTTTATTCAAGGTCAAAGGTCAAAAACCGATTTTTCGCAACTATCTCTTAAACGGTAAGTGTTATTGTAAAAATAGGGGATACAAAGATTGAAAATTAATAGATAATAAATAATTAATAGATAATTATGCACAAACGGGAGGGGATTCAGTGGATGAGTCAAGGGGTCATACCCCCCCCCCTCCCTAAAGCAATAAAATAAAGCCTAAAACTGCAGTTCAGGGACTCAAATTTCTAAAAAATCACCCTAAAATCCCAATTTTTGTCCAAATATTGCACTTTGACTATGAAATTACCATAGAAATAATTAGAGACATCATTATAAACGAAACTTCAAACGTTCCCAACGAATCCCAGTGGAGCTAAAACGTTTTATTCAAGGTCGGAGTTCAGAAAATCAATTTTTCACAAATATCTCTTAAACGGTAAGTGTCTTAAAATAGAGGATACAAAGTTGGAAAACTATGTATTTATGTACATACAAGCGGAGATTTAGAGGCTGTGCCTTGGGGGTCTTACCCCCCAGCCCCCTCCCCCCCCCCCCCCCCCGTAAGCGACAAAATTAAAGCTGCATTTTGATGACATATTTCGTTGACCTTAAACCCCCTATTTGTGCCCTAAAATTACTTTGATTCCTTTCTGATAACGAGTACTTCCAAAACCAGAAACTGGATCTGCCCTAGGTGTTAAAAAAGTCCAATATTCGTGTTCCCCCCCCCCGGGGTTGGCAAGTTTTTGCCGAGGCGGTTAAAACCACTGGTAGAAACCAGTTAAAACCGGCATGGCAAAAACCACTTTCTGCCACTTTGCGGCAGAAACTGGCAAAAACTCACAAAATGAAAAATTAATTCTTGATATACAACAGAAAATGCATGGAAAAAATAAGTTAACCAAAGTGCTCTAATCTTATTACAAAATTATTACAATTCAAATGTTACATTGTTTGGACCCTGCAATTGCCTCTTAGAAAAGGTGATTTCAAAAATCTAAACAGGTTCTCAATTTACTACGCACAAATGAGAAGTCTTAGAATATTCTTAAAACAGAAGAGCTAGCAGACGATGCATCAAGGAGCAAGCAATGTTCGTGAAACTTTTCATCTATTGTATAACTGGTCCACCATGTAGTAACTGGGGTTGTGGTAAAAATTTGACTGGAAAAATAAGTTTTGAGGAATAGGGCCAATTTGTTTTGCAAAGGTACAAAATCAGGGTGGCGACAGATCAGGGAGATCAGGGAAATATCAGGGAATTTCGAAAAAATAGCAAAAAATCAGGGAAAATTGATTTTATGAAGAAAAAAAATTTTTTTTTTTGCTGTACAAAATTAAGTACTCTAATCCCCTATGCATTTCCACCAATTATCTGTTTAAAAAAAAAGCATTTTTAATTTAATTGCTAAAATTGAACTTTCAATCGAAAAAAAAAAAAAAACTTTGCTTTTTGCCGTTATACTATTTGTTGTTGCCGCAGATTATAAAGGTTTTCTTTTCTTCAGACTTAAATGATTCTTTTATTTTATAACCAAGTTGTCTTCTTCTTTTATATATTTTGAAATTAATTGCTTTCTTTTTTCTGTTTTTTTTCTTCTTGCATTTCAAAGTTGTTTGTTACAAAAGCAATCTAAACTTTTTTTTTCGTTACGTACTGAAATCATTTGAAATAGAGTTAACTTGTGTACTTAAGTAAATATCTTTGTTTTTTTTTTTACTGTCAAAATGCTGTATTCTTTCATTAAAACTTATGTTCTTAGAGAAACGCTCCCTATGAATGGATGTCAAATGGTTTTACATAAATATGTTAATTAGTTATATAAGAATAACTACATCACTTCTATTCCTTCACTATTCTTACAACAATTATTATACTGTTTGAAAATTTAATTCAAAATAATTTCAATTACTTTTTAGTTCTATCATAAAACACATGTTTTTAAGAGTGATTTTAATAGTTTCTTAAAATTCTTATGCTAAGTGGTTTCTGGAAGTAGTTTTTTTTTTTTTAAATTTTCTATGATCTTTCCATGTAGAAAAATTTTATATACTGTTTTGTAGGGGTTCTTTTTCCAAAAAAAAATTGACTTGTTATGTTTTTTTAACTATTTTATTAAAAAAGTAGCATTTTTTAAAAATATATCTTTACTTTACACAACTTAAAACGTTTAAAATACTGCATTTTATACAAACATACAATGGATTTCAAGTAGAGCAAAGAAAGGAAACCATTATCATTGGTAACGTAAATCAGGGAAATTTGGTGAACTTAATCAGGGAAAAGTCAGTGAACTTTTTTTCACAGTTCCTGTCGCCACCCTGAAAATTTAGGCAAGTAAAATTCTGGCACTTTCTTCTTGAATTACATGACTTGATAATTTCAATCAATAATCACAAACAATTTAGAGGAGGCATATAAGTGAGCAATTTACAATTAGTAATGCCTGTTTAATTCTGCATGTCATTTATTTCTCTTTCCTAAGCATCCTTGTATGATTTTTTTGTCATTCGTTAAATTAATCCAAATACTCAAAGCCTCTGCAATTGGAAAGTTCCCTTCTTGAACTAAATGAAGGACACTAGCATGGGATTTTGTTTTTTTTAATGATAAAATGATGTTTAATTTTTTAGTTTACTTAAACAAATATCATTTACTAATTACATGAGGTATTAAAGACATTTTTAAGTTTTTGCCAGTTTCTGCCGGTTATAACCAGTTTCTGCCACTGGCACGGCAAAAACTAGTTTCTGCCGGCAGAAAGCCAACTCTGCCCCCCCCCCCCCAATAAAGGATAACATTCATAAGGTATCGCAGTTTTTGAAACTTGGAAATAGTACTGAATCTCCTTTTCTTTCTTTCGAGTGACCTCGAGAAACTACACTTGACCGCTATGCCTATCCTCTCTTACGATTCACCCCCCCCCCCCTTCAAATTGAAAAGATAAAATTACATTCAGGGGAGAGTAGATGCGCTTAGTTTCCTTTGTATGAGCAAAGTCAATCGCTCAAGTGCTCCTATTAACAGGGAATGATTCTTTGTTGTGAAAAGTCGGGTTTATTGATACTATTTTTGATATGAACACGTACCCTTAACAAATAATTCTTCAAAGATGCCACAAGATTGCTTCATTTGCAATAAATCTTTGACTGACAGTGAAATTGTTACTGTTGAACGCGGACTAAAATCTATAATTGATTCAAGTAGTGCAAGGAACGATGGGTTTGTTGAATACTTGAAAGACAAACAGTCGGTGGATCAGTTCATGTAGTGTCGCAAAATGTACACCCGAAAGTGGGCATTGCGGCAGCTAAAAGACAACAAGAGACAGGCTAGTACATCTCTGAGTAGTCCACCTCGTACTAGAGTCCTATCAGGTGAAACAACATTTTGTTTTTAAAAACTGTTGCATATTTTGTGGTGATGAAGCAAATGAAGAGACTGAAAAGAAAAAACAGCAGAATATACGGCGTAGAATTTGTCAAGTTGTTACTCTTTCCTTTAAAGATAATATTCTAAAGATTGCACATAATCGTTCAGATGACGTAGCAAAAATTGTTATTGCACGCATACAATATGAATACGATTTAGTTGCTGCTGAAGCGGAGTATCATTCTAATTGCTACACTTCATTTCTAAAGCGTTCTGTAGGTCTTAAAGCAGGTCGTCCTGAAAATCCAGCTGTTACTATGGCGATGACAGAAATAATTGATTATATTGAAAATAATGATGATTGTCAGTTTTCACTGTAAGAACTAAAAAATATTTGTAAAACTGAAATCCCAGATGATAAAACAATCAAAAACAGATTAAAGTTAAAGTATGGCAATAGAATGATTATAACCGAGAAACGTGGAAGTTTAGCAATGATTTGTTTACACTCAGCACAATATACTGAACAAAGCTTGGTACGAAAATAAAAAAAACAGCAAAAGAGGAAAGATTTAGGGTACTAAAGACTGCGGCAGAAATTATTCAATAAGATATTCAATCTGTCGTGTGCGACACTAACAATTTTCCCCCGCCATGTCAAATGTTTGAAAATATTAATAGTGACATTCCGGAGTCATTGACTTATTTTTTGGAGCAAATTATCTTAAAAAGAAAACGATCTAAATTGGAACATTTGAAATTAATATGTACTAGTGTCAGCCACTGTATTATGGCTGCTGTTCGTCCTAGATCTTTCATCTCGATATTATAATTGGGTCTCTCAGTTTTTTTTCATCGACGATTTGGATCTAAATGTTTGATACAAATTTTCTCGTCTTTTGGTTTAAGTGCTTCGCATAATGATACATGAGGCGGCTACAGTTTTTAACCATCAGCCACATATTTTACCAACAGAAACCGGGACATTTATTCAATACGCAGCAGACAATGCTGGTATTAATGTACACTCTACGCATAATAGGAATAATCCAAATTATTACTCCTAGAAGTTCAGTTTTAGCAGAAGATCCTTTATCGCGAATGAAACAAATTATTTCAGCGAAAGATTTTGCAGAAAAAGCTCATGTGCCAACACAAGAGTACCACAATAATGGTGTAGTAGGATATAGTAAATAACTGCTCAGAATTTTGCTTATGAAAGTGATACAACTTCTTTCTTACTCCGGAAAATAGATTTGTTATGGTTGTATGGGAAATGGAATAATTTATCGCTATCAGGTTGGAACGGTTATATTGAAGGTTTAACAAAGAATAATATGGATTTTTCAATGTCAAGAATTTTGTTCTTACCATTTATTCACCAACCTGCAAATGACTACAATAGTATATACACTACTTTACTTTGTGCTTTGGAGAAGACAAAGCATTACTTGTTACTTTTGATCAACTTTTGTATGCAAAGGCTAGAGAAATTGTTGCTGCTGCACCTGAAGAATCTGATTAGGGATAATAGGTACTGAGAGGCACCTTATGTCCGTTAAATAAGGGATAATGTTGTACTTGTTTCACCATTTTCACATAATTTGAACCAGAAAGAGCTGAACTTCATATAAAGATGTCTTTTCAACATATTGTATAATTTACAAATTAATATGCGCTTTTTATAATAACAGTTATGTTTTGAAATGATTGCAAAATAAAAAAAAGCATTTTTTGACCTTTGACCGTGCATAAAATGTTTATATTAAGTGGGATCGATGGGGATTTTTTATATTTCATTTATAATTGTGTATTTTGTGTCTCTGCCAATTTTCAGCTCTATGTGAATTTTTCAGATTTTTTAAGTTTTCTTTGTTTATTTTGACCTTTGACCTTCCATAAAATTTTTAGTTCAAGTGGAATCTATGGGAATTTTTCATATATCATTCACAATGATGCATTTAAAGTCTGTACCAATTTTCAGCACTGTACGAATGTTTTCATTTTTTTTAAAAAAAATTTCAATTTTGACCTTTGACCTTGCATAAAATTTTTAGCTCCACTCAGATCGATGAGGACTTTTGACATTTCACTTATAATGATGTTCTTAAGGTCTGTACCAATTTTCAGCTTTATGGGAATTTTTCCGAACTCGAATGTCTATTTTGACCGGGCTAATATGTCTATAACATATTTGTCATGGTGTATGATAGAAACTGCAATTTTTTATTTTGCTCTGAACGAATAATTTTGGAATAAAAGCAATATTGAAAGAGTTTGAAAGCCTGTTACACACATGGAAAAAGGGGGCTATGTAGTTTTGCCAGTTGGAGTCAAGATTGTATAATGTAGTATTGTTAAATTTAGAGCCACACATTCTAAAAATGCAATTAAAAATCAACTGATTTTAATCAATGATTTTGTTAAAAAGATCACTTTATTAAAACTGATTTAAATCGTAAAATTAATCACGATTTAAACCAACGAACCTTGACTTAGACCCAAGCTAACTAGGAAGACTTGACCCAAAGAATAACTTGATGTTTTTTCAATGAATTTTTGTTTATGAATAGCCAAAATATTGCGATTCAGACCTTAATTATTTGCTTTTATCTCAGCAATAACTTTAATATTGTGAATATGAAGGATAATTTATTTTACTTATAAGAATAACTATAATATTTTGGTCTAATAAATTGTTTTTATTTGACAAATAACTAAAATATACTAATGATCTTTAAACCCAATGATTTGTTTCTTAATAAAATAACTAAAATATTGTTTGTCTTAACTGATAAAATTTTGAATTAGACTTCATTCATTTCAAGTATCACTTTTTAAAGAAAAAAACACCATTAAACCTGCGTTTTTGATCTAGGGACACTTGACCCGTTTGCAGACTGCATGAATATAATTTTTTTGTACCATTTCTAATTGGAATTGTGCTATTTTTTGCCATTATAATATGCAAATTGGCAAACTATATATATTTTTTTAGTTCTAACTATTCTGTAAAAAATGGAAAAAAAAACAAATTGGGTCAAGTCTCCCTAGTTTTCCCTACCCCAGTTACTACATCGTGAGCCAGTTAAAAAAAAAATATATGCACTAGATAAGTTTCACAAACATTGCTATTCCTTGATGTATTGCCTGCTAGCTCTTATGTTGCATGAATATTCTCAAGTTTCTCATTTGTGCATATTAAATTGAAACTGTTGAGCTTTTTGAAACCTTCTTTTCTAAAAAGCAACTGTAGGGTCCAAACAATATAACATTTGGTTTTGAATTGTGATAATACTGTAATTGAATTGTGCTTTGACTAACAATTTTTTTTTTTACATGCATTTTCTATTGTATGTTGCGAGTTTTTGCCATACCGGTTTTAACCAGTTTCTACCAGTGGTTTTAACTGCCTCTGCAGAAACTTGCCAACCCTAAAACATGTTTTTCAATCATTTCAGTATTTTTTTTTTTTTTTTTTGTTATTAAGGGAGTTACTTTTAGTTCTCTAAAAATTTCAAAGGGGTAAAATAGCTTTACAGGAAATGAACAATCAGATGCACATACTCATAACTACACTGTGTTGTGAATGTGCCTCAGTCAAATTGCTTTCTAGAGAAAAAAAAAATAATACTGGAGACACGGAAGTTACACAAGTAAACTTAACCTGGAATTATGCATAGGTTGCGGTGAAATTAAGTCTCATTAACAAATTAAAACATTAATAAGTTGTGCATGGTTAAAAGTAATACAATTTGCTCACTTATGGAAGCAAGTTACTGCATCATGATGAATATGCTATTTGGGGCATTTCAAAATGCTAGCATAACTGATCTAAAAACTGAATTTTCTCAACTATGAAAAGTGAAAAAATGTTCTGATTGTTGTCAAGCTCAATCTAAAATGATTTATGACAATCAAACTAGTGCTTCATTCTGTGGCAGGGGAAGTGAATGTCTTCTGCAATTCAGAATTAATGAACAGTTGAAGTTCAGGGAAGGAACAACTTTTGGGAATGTGTGCAGCAGAAAACTGAACAAACTGCAAAGTTTACATTGTTAAATATAGCTATCACTACAACTCAAATGGTACATCTTTCTCCCAGTCAGATCATAGTAACACTTGATACAGCTTTTTTTTTTCTTTTCATTAACCATCCAAGACAATGGTGCAAAGCACTACATTATTAGTACATATCCTTCTTCTACTGCTTTACATATTAACTTTTAAAAAGAAAAAAATAAGTAAAGATAGGCAAGCTTATGCATGACCCTGTATAATTTTTCCCTGTAAAAGATTATATTTCTAAAAATAAAAAAAAAATTTGAAATTACCAAAACAAGCCACATTCAACCTAGTTTCATTAACGGCCATTAAAGAAATTCTAAAACGAGTGTATACCATTACCAGCTTTCTTCTGAAATGTAAATTTATGTTCATTATTGTCAAGTTTATCATTGGCATTTTAGAAATTACTCATCCAAGTTGCAGACTTTGCACAATGTCACTGCATTGCATCAATGCAAAAAAAAAAACTGTTAAGTAAAAAAAAAAAATCATCATAAATATTATGTCTTAAAGTTTCATTTGAATGTTCTTTTGATAGGGGAAAAAAAAAATGCTGTGGTTGTGAGGCATTAAAATGTTCACAGGAATTTCTAGAAATAGGAGTGCAGTTGGAAACTCATGTCTCGCAAGAGTTATACCTAGGCTTGAAGGATTATTTTGGATAATTACTTTATCATTTGTAACAGTGACTTGTAAAATTAATACCGGATTAGCTTTTGTTGGATTTTTGTAAGATTAAAACCAAAAAAGATTGAAGAAGCCCCTACAAAATGAAAAGTGTGTCTAAAGATTGTTAAATTTTTTATTCTTCATTCAAAGTGTTTTTTCTAACAAAAATAAATTGTAAATATTTACATCTAAGAAGGAAAATGTTCTAATTTTATCTATTCATGTCATTTTTACTACTCCTGTTTTAGATTCTTAATTAGCAACCATTTTTTCATAGCATTAAGAATAAGCTGCCCTATAAAACATTCCAGAAGTCAACCATGGTGTGTAAAGTAACCTTTTGAATATTAGCCACGGGGGAGGGAGGGAGGCATTCCCGTGTCCCTGTTGAACACTTTAGAAATCTGGCAAGTCTAGTCATATCAGTCATAAGATTTTTAAAAAAAAGACCTGCAGTTTTGTTTCAGCTCAATTGTTCAAGCAAATGCAAAGTTAAACATGATTAAAATACTTTGTTGGTTTGGTATTTGTTCATTGATTTAGTGCTCAACATGTTGGTTTAACCAGTAAAAGAGCTGGTTAGCCAGTTCTTTGAGTGTTACACGTGTCACAAATGAATTGCCCTCTTGCCTCTATAATCTGTTCTTTGGTTCAGTTGCTTATAAAGACATCATTGCTTAACAGGCATATTTAACCAGATTGTTTTTTAAAAATGATTTAGTATGAATATTTCTATGTATAACATAAACTGCAATTGAATGTCAGACTTTTCATGAGAAAGGAATAGGTAATATTAATTACCTAAGTGCAATATCTGCAGAAATGAGTTTTTGAGACATCTGAAGTTTAAAGTTTGGGATTCTATTTACTAACAATAGGTAAATGTTGGAATTTGACAGTTTTTGGTGCTTTATTTTCAGTGGAGACCAAAAAGCAAGCTTGTATAATACAGTTGAACCACAGAATATGATAAAAAGGCGAAATATTTTTTCCATCACAAAAATGTATAGGGCAATTCCACCGTTACGGACGTAACAATCACAGACTTTAAACACTCATAATTTCAATTTGGTTTCATAAAAAGCTACAATTTTTTTTTTCTGTTGTATAGTTGGGTGTTATTAATGCTATCAAAAATTTGGGTGCAAATTGCTTTATTAGGAAAAGTAACAAAAATTAAAAACTGCCTGTTACGGACGTAACTCAGAAAACAGCAAAATGTATACATTGTCATACAATTGCCAATATTCCTGTGAATTATTCATAGATTTCTAAAATTTTCTTTGAAATACTTGTTCTAGAGATTTTAAGCTTTCTAAAACTATAAAGTTTTCATGGATACTGTTTGTAAAATTTATGATAGAAATTTTTATATTTGTTACGGACGTAACAAAAAAGTGTTACGGACGTAACATGACTGATATACTAATTGCACAAAGCAAATAAAAGCTTATGTATACTAATAATTTTTGTTAAGAGAGTGCATTGGTCTAGATTAACACATTATTTTGACCATTTAAGTTACACTTTAATAGTTTTTAAAGATTAGGGGAGGTAGGGAGCAGCCCCCGTCCATATACCACCATGTAAATAAATATAAAATATAAATTGGTGCGTCATAAAAAGTGAAATTATCCAAGGGGAAATTAAGCAAAACAAAAGTGGAATTATTCAGTTACAAATAAATTTTTCAAATTTTTAACATGAACATGGAGGGAGAGCGGGGGGGGGGGGGGTCTTCTACAAGGAAGAACTTTTACAGTTTAAGAATTTTCGATGATTTTCTCTATCTCTCAACAAATATATTAACTGCCAAATTTCTTTTTTTCTTTTAAAGTTTAACAGTTGCCTTTGATTTCGATCGCTTTTTAATAGAATTGGCACGTTTTTGCCAAAGCCGGAAAAAAAACTGTCGAAACTGACATCGGAAAAATGCATTTTGGCCAACATTTGCCTAAGTAATCTAAATCTTGCTTCAAAACTAAATTTGCCTTATCTGAGGATCAGATGTAGCTAGTTTAATATTTAGTATTTTTAACTCTAATCTAATTATGCTTTTTAATTTAAGTTTTAAAACTATAAAATATTCAATGCATCAATGAAACAGTAATCGAAATATTTTTTGTGGAGAGTAAATAACAATAAAAAGTAACTCAGTAACTTTGGTTTAAACTATTAAACAGGACAAATTCTTATCTCTAAGTTAGTTTTTAAATAAGAAGTAATATCAATTTGGCTATGCTTTCAGAATGATAGAAGTTTGAAGAGAAAAACTATAATTAATATCTGTAATTTAAAAAAAAAAAACTTTATTGATAAAAATTACGCACAAAATGCTTTGGATTTCATCGTGTTAAATGATCAAGGAATTTTCACAAAAATCTACTGGGAGAACACTTTTTTTTTTTTTGTGTCATAGTGCATTGATGAAGCAAAGTTTAAGAAATTAAGGAACCCTCTAGAATATTTTAATGCATGTTATTAAGCATTAATTGCTAATCTAGAATTATTAACACCAATTGAATTAGGATTTGGAGGACAAAAAAAATCTTACATTGAGAGGAACACCTCAGAGCAACAGTAGGATATCTTGTCTTATTCCTAGGATTAGATGTCTTAATGTTGCTCTGAGGCAAAAATGTGTATTTCAATAATTTTAAAAAATGAAATTAAATATCCACTAATATTTATAAAATTTTGAAAATCACAGTATCAGAAGTTTTGTTATATCATATTACATGTCATACCCTATATTTTCATTGCCTATCCTGTATTTTTTTCTTTTTAATTGAAAATATACATGTGTTACGGACGTAACGTACTGCTTTTTGTTACGTCCGTAACAAAAAATGTTACGTCTGTAACGCCATTTTTTTAAAAACTAAAGAAATTCTAATGTTTTAAACTATGGTAAACAATTACTCTGATGAATTGCTAAAAGGACAAAAAAGGATTTCTTTTAATTTTGATTTTTTAGGAAGCAGCAACAACTTTTGCTAAATTTTTGTTACGGACGTAACATTGAACTTCACTTTTTAAAAATTTTAATTGCCTAATTTCATTTTGTAAAAAAATAAAAATAAATGCATGTTATTATAGTATTATGTTAATAATTTAAGCTGTACTGCAATTAATTTTGTTTATTTTTATTTTGCTATTAGAAACAGGCATTTGAAAATGGGGTATTTTTTTCTGATTGTTTTGAAGATCCGACTATCATACTTCCAACTAGGAAAAAAATTTATTATTTAATTTTTATTAAAAAAGCAATGCAATATTCTGAAAATACACATTGCAAGCTTTACAATGATGTATAATATAGCAAAATAACTGCAATATGAAATTTTGACCTACTGGTTTCACTTTTCATGGAATTGTCCTATAGTTACTTACAGTGGTGGATCTAGAACTCGAGCAAGGGGGGGGGGGAGTGTAAGTTCAGTCCAAGTGGAGAGTCACTGTTTTAGAGGGTCTTTTTCGTCATTTTTGCAAGTTCTCCCAATCTCGTATCACTCTTATAGGGATAGACACACCTGTTTAAACAATGTGAAATTTTCTCTACAACGAATCCGTCACCCAAAAAAATTAGGACTTTAAATACAGTTTTTTATTTGAAATAAACTTATTAAAGGTCTGAAAACACCATATGCACCTCAGTTGAATATAAAGTTACAAATTACCTCTCCATAGCCAGAGCTAAGACAGAATTGCAAGCAAACACACACCGAAAAGGTCAGTTACAGTATCCAGAAATTGCAGCGGCGCTCAAGCTTTATGCTCATGAGTCTGGAGAAGAGAAAAGCATGCTCAGGCAAAAACCTCATTTAAAGCTGAGTAGATTATCACATTGGTAGATAAAAAAATACATTCGCATAGCAGAAAGAGGTGTGCAAACATGGTATGGCTCCTTATCGAAAAAATGAAGATAAAAGCTAGGGTGTAAGCATTAAAACACTATACCGCAACTATTGCTAGAGAAGGTAGTAAAAAGAAGCGGATGCATGAAGGGGGTCAGGACCCTCCCGTAGAACTTGAAAAACTGATGTCAAAAACACTATTTTCGAAACATTCCAGGCCCCGTTAGCCTGGAAACTAAGTGAAATATGACTGTGTTAATTTAAAATTTATAACTTCAGATTAAAAAACTTTGATAGCATCAGGACAAAGCTATTTCCTCCAAGCCATCCTATGCTATTGCAAATCACATTGTAATCTGTTGTAAATTTTGACCGAATGGGAAAAGGAGCTACAGTTCCTTTAGCCCCCCCCCCTCCCTCAACCCACCATTAAAATGCCACAGTGTATATATTTATTTAAATATAATGCATATTTTAATTCACAAAAATATTGAAATCTTTGGAATTTTGGTTTTGTTTCGAGTTATTTCTGACAGGGTTCGTACTTCTTAGAAAACCTTAAGAAACCCTTAACTTCATCAAGCAAAATTAAGGTCCCTAAAAAACCCTGAAAAAGTCCTTAATTTTCTGAAAATTTCCTTCATTTTTTAAAAACTATCAAGTTCGGTCCCCTTTTTCTTATTTTTCTTTTTTACCCTTCAAATCTTTATCTTCCGCCGAAAACGTATGTTTTGGAGACATGCCAACGACGCCAAACACGTGCTACGCCGAAAATTGCTTGCCTTGTTTGAGATTTCAATCTTTTTGCATCTTGCAAATATTTCAATCTTTTTAAATGTTGGAAGGTTTTTTTACCATATGCTACTTTATACCTGGTTTTTTTTTCATTATTTCAATAATATATTTATTTCTTAAATTTATTTTAGAAAAAATGCAAAAAACTACCGAAAAATGTGGTCCAACTCCCAGTCTCGATTGTATTTGAACTTATTTGGTTACTGTGTTTATGTATTTAAGGAAGCTTTCAAAATATTTATAGTGAATATCTAATGGTTTAGGTTTAGCTTTACGCCTTGTAAAATTTTTTGAAATTTATGACTAAATGAAGCAATTTAAGTATATTTTTTTATGCTGAATTTAGCTAAGCCTAAAAAAGTTCGAGCTTAAAAACGCAAATAACTCCTGTCGTATTTAAGTTAGATGCATTGAAACAAATTGTGCAGAAAGCGGAAAATTTTATCCTTTCCAACGGTATATAATAGTAGTGCAAGTAATTTTTCATCCCTTTAATAGGCAATAGGCAAATTACACGACATTTGAGCTTAAAAAATTAATTACAAGAAAACTAATTCGAATTTAAAAAAAATAAAACCCCAGGTGCACACTCCCGGGGCTCAAAGTAATTTTTTACCAAATTTCAAGGCTGTAGGTGCTATGGGGTTTCCTGGATGCACATCTGCCACAGACTTCCTTCCACTATTTCTTATAAACCTTTCTTTTATTCACTATAAAGAGAATCGGTCCATCCGTTTCAGGCGCTAGAGTGCCCCAGACAGATACATGTCAAACTTATAACCCCCTTCCTTTGTGTTGGGGGTTAAAAACTCGGGATTTAAAAAAAATTCTCAATTTTTTGCAAGGTGCTATGGCCCAGAGAATATTTCAATTTTTAGATTATGAAAACTTTTTTTAGAACCTTTTTTAGACTCCTAAAATGTATTTGTATAGTGTATTGGAGTCAGGGCCGCATGCAAGGGGGAAGGTAAGGGATGGAGTTTTGTCTGCCACTGTTTGTGTTCATGTCATACATTTACATGCATAATATGTATTGTTAACAGTATTAAAGTAATTCAGGAACTTACTGATAGAAAAAGTGTCTTATTGTTTAAAAATTTTTTTCATGTGTTTGAGTTATCATGACTACTAATTTTTTTTCTGCTGATGCATACTTTTTATGTGGCAAAAGTTATAGAGTGATTGGTCTCTTAGTTTTCACGAAATTCATAAAAATGAATCTTTGAAAGTGTCCCAATACTTTTGGTTTAGTGTAATGTGTATGTAATGTACGGTATGTGTAATATATGTATGTAAAAGCAAGAAACGTAACTTCTTACAGAACAAGAAAAACAACTTGTTTACTCATTATTATTTTTTTAAATCTCAAATTAGATTTAATAGTTTATGAAAATCACATCCTATTTTAAATTAACTGTCTAATGATTTGATTAATTTGGGCACATTTTGAATTTGGAAATCTAGTCTTTTAAGTTTTGTGCACATTTCTAAAAATGAAAAATAAAAAATGGCATAATTCAAAACAACTGTTGATTCTCCAATTTACAACTTTCAAGGGACCACAAAAAATCATCCTGAAGTAGAATGAGTCCTTGAATAGAATGCTTCTAAAACTACAAGGAGCATCCAGGACCATGAAAAGTAACAAAAACTTTCTTTCATGGCTTCAAAATGTTCAGAAATTTTGCATCTATAAAAGTGACAGTTAAATTTAAACCATGGCTTAAAACTGTCACCTCAAGTACTACCTTGTTAAAAACAAATTTTAAGTGCAAAATTTAAATTAATAAGAAAACTTTATGCATTTTTATTATACTTGGCCTAATTGTCACAGAAAAATCTGAGGCTTGCTTTTGCTTATATCTCAGCAACTTGACCACTTAGAGACTTTGGGATTTCACTAAATTATTTGCTTAATCATAAGGTACAACTTAACACTAAAAAATTCAATTCTAAAATAAAATTATTTCGGTTATGATGGAAAACAGCAAATTTCATGTAATTTCTCCATTAAATGTTTAAATAATAAAACCCATTGTTAAAAAATTTGTTGCCTTACAAGAGCAACATTAATAGTAATCACAATAAAAATTTTGAATCAAGGCTTCTCTGAAACTAGCATGAAATTAATCCACTATCATTGCTTTCTTATGATCCTTATCCTCAAGTATGCCAATAATCGAAAACGGAGCTAAGTAAAGACACATATTAGGATCTTTATCCCGAGTTACTTGTATGTTGTGAAATATGAATTAGTTCCATAAACCTTTGATATTTAAATTGTTCTAATTAAATTAACACACAAACAAATCCTAGAGAGGGAACAAGGATAAATTTTTAGTGCCAAATGCTTCAAGTTTTAGACATGTATATAGTTTTTCCCCCTTTTAATAAGAAGCATTTATATGAAAAGAGGTGAAAGTTAGCGATGGTAACATTATTCTATTTCTGAAATACATTTACACTAAAGAATAAAATAACAGATTTTTTAAAAAATACTAGGCACTTTTCATAATGCACTCAAAGGGACAAAATAACTTTTCTGGGTCAGAAAGGACACTATTTTAAGTATTTCTGTATTTTTCAATTATACCAAGAAAATGACTCCACAAACGAGAAAGTGTGCGGCTCAAGTAATTTCAAACCAAACTTCCCCAGAAAAATATGCAAGTTTCAACACCCAAATTTGTGACCAAGTTAGATCATGATAAGAAATTCTCTACCTGACTTGAGTTGCATTTTTCCTCGTTTATGGAGTCATTTTCTTGAAATAATTTAAAACTACAAGAATGCTTAACTTTTCTGTCAGGAAGGACAATATTTATCTTGTCCTTTTGAGTGCATTATGAAAAGTGCTTAGTATTTTTTTAAAATCATGTTATTTGTTACTATTATTAAATTTTAATATGCTGAGATAAAAAGATCACAATGTTATCTCTTGCGGAAGCTTTAAATTGAAATGAAGAAATATATTCTAAACACATTAATGCAGAAATTTGCATGTGGAGAAAAAATAAAAACTGATACAGACCAATCATATCAAATTTTTCCAGGGGAGGAGGGACAATGCTAGTTTTGTCGGATAACAGCAAAAACCACGCCCACTTACATGTAAAAAAAATAACTCTCAAAGTCGAAGGGAGCAATTGCCCCCCCCCCCTCCCCCCTTATGACCACCCCAAATGACGGCGCTGGATTGAAGTTCAGGAAACTAAAGTTAATGTAGACAAAACGATTCGATCAGGAAAACAAAAGAAATTTTTTTATCAAATTAACTGTAATTTTAAAGTTTTGTTTTATCACCAAAGTTTCGTTTCAAAATGCTTTTATCTGGAGTTGTAATATAGTCAGATCAGTTTGTCATCTGTCATTCAACGCGGTCATTGTTTGAAACAGCCTCCTTGTAAACGCATGCGCTTCAGCGGAATGTAGGTGTAGGCGTTCTTTCCTCCGCATAAAAAAATAACTTGCATACGTCATTGCTTTCGCTTCGCTTGCGTCATCCCTCCTTTCGACTCGCTCAACGATGCGTTGGCCGTCAGCGGAGGTAAGTTTCGGGTTGCTTTGTTATGTATGATACATATATAGCTACAAATTAAGTGTTATATTTCTCGAATATCTGATAGGATTAGTAGGCAGAATTTTCTGATGCAATCAGCGACCCCTTCCCAGACCGCTGCAATTGTTCCAATATCCATTTCTTGTGTGTACACCTGAAGTTGATATTTACCACTGCTTAGGAAAATTTTCGGCTTTCATTGACCTCGTACCTTACGCGGGGATCCTTTATTGGTTGTATGCACGGTTTGCGCGCTCTATGCGTTTCTTCGTTCTTGAATCCATTGTGTTTTGAAAACGAAGGCGTTTTTGGCTGATAAAATTTGAAATTGTGCATTTCGTGTACGAAATTTTGTTCTTAAGATTGCATGTGATGTTTATTTCGCACTGGGCATGTTTTGTGAGTTACTGAATAGTTGATTATGTTATTTCATTGTGAAATAAATATCCTATTGGAGAAAGTTAGATAACATTTTAGTCAGGTCGATAGCATGATTTTCTCCACTTCTGTTAGCTGAAAACGACTTGTGTGGCTTCTGAACTGCGCCAAGCTTTCTTTCCGCCCCTCCCCCACCACGATATAGTTGTATCAAATTTGTACTTCGTAATCTGTAATATTTCTATTGCATTAGCTTTTAAATCATGTTAAATATTATTTCATGAATTGATTACTTCATCAGCTTGAACTGAGTGCTTTAGAATCTGTTTATTTTGAAACTTCTAATGAAATGACATTAGTATACTGAAAAGATTTGAAATGAAAATTAGTGCTTCAACTTACAAAAGCAAATTTTCACAACTTCGCTGCTAGGTATGGGAATAGTCGGAAAATAACTGGAAATTTGGGAGAAACTTTTCCGGAGGTGTTATGTTCAATATCCCACATGAAAACTCTAATTGGGTTCTGCTCGCTGATAGAAATTTTAATAACCCTGTGCACCTAAGTATTGCGCTACTTTTTCACAAAAACTATAATGTTTGCACAGGACAGAACTATTTCAATGACATTAGTTATATTAAAATTTTAGTACATTTTTCAGCTGTCATCATGTTTATCTATTTCATATAATTTCTGGCTATAATATGGCTTAAAATTTCTGGAAGTTTTGCCTCATATTTCCAACAAATCTCACTAGATTTCTTCATTTTCATATCCAACCAATTTAATTATCAACTATTTTTTACCTTTTTTTTTTTTGAATTGCCTAGTTGGAATCGGTTGACTACTTGCACTGCACTCCTTTCACTGCTCTGCCCTTTCAAATGAGTATATGTACTCACTGTATATAGTAGTAATAAAAATCAGCAAAAACTAGGCCCACATATATAAATGCGTCAATTTCTCTAAGGTGGGGAAGGTATGACCAGGCCCGTGCCAAGCTTGATCTCCACCGTCTTGCAAATGTCTTGAGCACCTTTATGCAGTGGTGTCTGGCGAAAATATAGTTAACACCTGGAATGAGATTTTTTAGACATATGACGTGGAAAAAAAAGTTTGCTATTTAATTGATTAAAAAAAAGTGTAAAAATGTATTACATTTTGAATTACAATATATATTTTTACTTCAAATCTTGAAGTTATTTTGAGTTCAGTAGCTACTCTGATATGCTAATGCATTTTGGAAGAAGAAAATTTTAAATATCAAGTTAACGCCGCTCTAAATATCTCTCTAATCTGTAATTACTGAATAATTAATCAAACTTGAGTGCCAAATGTATTAAAACATGACAACAGGGTACTCATTATGTTTCTAAATTGAAGTATAGAGGGTATTCCTCTTTAAAACCTGCAACTGTAATCCTTTTCGGTGAAACCAATATTTCTTAAATACGGAATCATTAAAAAAGCATTGAAAATGATATCTGAAACAAATTCATTGTCCATAGCTCTTTCAATACGCAAATAATTAAAGAAAAAAGAGGGGGAGAGAATTGAGTAATTGTGGTCAAGTCTCTACTTTTTGGAACTAAAAAGTTAACCAAAATTGATGTCTACAATATACAAATATTACACACCAGTAAAATATATCGTCGCCTCAGAGCAACAGAAGGATATCTTACTGTTATTCCTGGGATTAGATGTCTTATTGTTGCTCTGAGGAGAAGATATGCAAATGGCCTTATAGTATTTTTCCATGTAGGATGTTCTAATTATCACAAACAGCAGTTTGAAATCAAAAAAGGACATGTTTCACAAATTATAATACAACATAATCACCTCAAGAACCAAAATGGGGAAAAGTAAATTTCTTGCTCCGAAGAAATTTTTTTCTTTTGGATAGGTAATGAGAAGATTGCTTGTTTCAATGAGCAGTGCAATTTCACCGCCACAATTGGGCCGCCATAATCATCCTTGTAAACGCATGGTGCAGCAAGTCCATGGACCTGGGCACCACAATTTTAGGGATACCAAAATATTTCTTCCCTTTTTTGGAAACTTCCACATGAAAAGTGTAAAGATTTTCTTATGAGAGGGGCACCAAATTTTGCAAGGGCCTGTGCATCATTTTGGCTTGATCAGGTTCTAGATTTTATGAAAAGTTCAGTTTTATTTTATTTATTTTTTGTTACAGAGATTCTCTCCGTTTGGAGCATTTTTGATTGGTAAATCTCGGCGCCTTCGTGTGCTACACGATCTCTCACATAATGGCTATGACCTCCCTAAATCACCGGCTAACCCTAGGACTACCTTACTAAGCAAGAAGATAGATATTGCCACGAACATATTGGTATTTCTGCATGTAAAAGGGGTAGGAGAGCTTGCGGGTACGACCTTTTTAATTAATCCTTCAAAATCGCGCTACACCGTTGCTCACGGATTTTTTTTTTTTTTTTTTTTTTATATGATGATGCAAACTAATGCATTTCTGAAAGTGATTCTGTGCTCAAGTGTTTAGTCTATTTCTTCTCCGCAAACGACAATGTTTGGAAAATAAAGTTTCGTGCGACCCAAAATGTATAGTGTTAAAATAAAATACTATTTGGTCTCTAAACGTTACTTTTCATGACCCACGCTGACAGGAAGTGCGAATATACAAAGTGAAGTGGGGGGGGGAGGCTTTTTTTTTTCAGTTTAGATTATTGCATGAACATTGTAGATAACTTTATTTGAACAAAATATTTGCATAGCGCGAAATTTTTTGAATAGTATCGACCGGCGTTTCGTTTATTTGCTAATACAAAGTGAATTTTTGTTTGCCGATATTGACTAATTTTTTAACTATCAATTTTTACTAAACGGTGCGCAAATGAAGTTGTTTCTGTTCTAAAAAAAATATTGATGCCACCAGAAAAGAGTCTGAAATTTCAAATCTTACTGACGAAAGCGTTTTGATGCAACTTTGACACAAAATGGATTTAAAACGAGGTTTTTGTGGTGCAGTTGGAAACAAGAGATAAACTCAAGTTCTGAAGATATTTAAACGTTCAGTAAACTAAAAGAATAAAGTTATTCACAACCTTTTCTTATTTCTGAATTCCTGGATTCTTCTCAGTTCGTGGATGATAGAAAGCAGTTGGAAAAAAAAAAAACATACTCTATTACATTAATACTAGCTGTTTTCTTAATATAATTTTGGAAAATATAATATGAAACTCGGCTAGAAAATCTGGCGATCTTTTTTATGTATGCCCGCTAATCAGTGAAAGCGGGAACATCACGCTAAGGAATTTTTAAGTGGGATTTTAGAAAAAGCTGCAGGAATCTCGCACTAGAGCGAACCCTTACTCGTCCCATCTCAAAGAATACAGTATAACCTCGATTTAACGGTTGACAAGGATCAGGAAAAAATTATCGGGGAACATAGACATTCAACACGGTCAAAGCCGGACCAGTGAAATGTATCCTTAAATTGAAGAAATCGTTAAATCGGGTATCGCTAAATCGAAGTTATACGGTACTATGTCTTTTTTGTAATCGGAATAAACCGCCTCATGTTCTGACATGGATAAATGAAATCTGGAACGTGGAATGAGCAAGTTCTCTCAACCCAGAGTTTTATGGCCTATACACATGATGCGATTGGGCTTCAATATGCCATCGATGTTCGGAACTGACTCGCATTTAAGGTATCTATATGCAGGGGTGCCCCGAACGAACTTGGTGTGTGCGGGGGGGGGGAGATTTCGAATTTGCCGAATGGAACTCCACATTTTGGAGAACGAAATATGGGTATACAAACATGCATAGATCAACTGCATGCTACCGACTCTTCTATCCGCTGTTCGTTCAGCAATTAGTACAGAGACGCTGAGGTCGCCATATTTGTGTTATTTCTGAAGCTCTGATTGTTTACCATTGCCACGGCATAACTTTTAGGCATGTGTAAATAAGAACAGATACAGAACAGATAGGATACATCGTGTTTCTTTAGTATTTATGAGTAACTTAGTTTAAATACTACCTGTAACACTAATAATTGTCAATTAATCGCCTTCTTTTATGGCAATGGATTAGAATCCGTTCAAACATGCAGTCTAGGGCAAGATGACAAGCTTGCCTATTGCCCGTGTTTCGGAATTTATTAAACTATGTTATCCATTTTATTAAATCCTGTAAACGCTTATTTGTCTGTGTGTTTGTCCACGCGAATCTTGCGCTTCTCTGGGGCTAAAAGACGCATTGAATCAAGGGAGGTGTCGTTCGAAAACGGGTGACCAGAGGCTATTTTTAAATTAGTTGACCAAATGGCTAGTTGAATGAATTAAACCAAGCAAAGAATCTCCTGCTCTGTTGATTATTGACAATCATAAATCTCACAACTTTGCAGGCGATCTCATATTGCAGTGAAAAGGCATTATCATGGTTGGGTCGCCATTCCACACATCACATCGTTTCTAGCTCCTGATGTGTCATTTTTCTGCCCATTCAAAACCTACTATAGCCAAACATGGGACAATTTTATGGTCATTCATCTAGGACAAACTATCAAAGATATTAAAATATATAGCCAAAAAATATTGGTGAGCTTTTAAACACCGCTTCCTTCAAAGCAGCTACAGTTGGAAATGTCAAAGGGTTAAAAGAATGAGGGATCAGGACTCATAATTTTCTTGTTTTTAGCGGATTATGACGTTGTTGGCGATGAAACTGAAAACAATAGTGTTAATCCTTAGACCTTGGGAGGAGAAAACCAACATATAAACCCGCCAGACGAAGCAGAAGTTATGGCAAATGCTGATTCCGATGCACTATAGAAGCCTGTTAGTGTTTCTGATTTCAATGCATTGCCAACACAATGCGAGAAAACAAAAAAGGAAAAGCAGAAAACTGAGCTCAAACATTCTTACAAACACACCCATCAAAGAAATGTCAGAACAAGGAGCAAAGCGCAAAAAAAAGATAATTTTAAAAAACGGAAAGTAAGCTCGTGAAGCTAAAAAGGGAGTAAAAAAAAAACTCAAAGCAAGTTCCTGTAGGGTATACAATTCATGCCAAGCAATCCAGTTGCATCAACTTCAAAGAATGGTGTTCTAGGATGCCCTGCTTGGAAAATGGAATATTGTGACCCCTCCAACAGAAGAATGGATCCAGTGCTGTAAAAGCCAAGAGTGGTGGCATAAGGAATGTTCCAATTATGAAAATTTCATTTTTATTTGTCTATTGTTAGCTGCACAACTTTTCAACATAACACTACAATGCATTACGCTTATTTTGATACTTCGTAAGATGTAAAAACAGTTATATCATTTGTAAAACTAGGTAACATATTCAAAACATACAATATGTTCAACCTTTTTCAACGTTGTCATCTTGCCCCAAGGTCAATGACGATTTCTTAAGGTAAAATAAAAATATCCTTCGTTATTTTTATTTGAAAAATTAAATGGTAATATATTTAATACTACAAAGGACTACTCTATTAGCTCATGTAAAATTAATTTTACCACCCTTAGAAATAAATTAACCACAAAAATTGTTAACAGTCATCTTGCCCTGGTCTCCCCTACACCTAATGGAAAAGGACATTCGGGCATTTAAAAATTGCAATATTGCAGTTGTCTTCTGTCTTGCCCGAGCCGAATCATCGATAAAATTCACCGAATAAATTTTTTTGGGAGATAGCGATTGACACCCCTCCTCAAACCTTATAATGAGATATGTATACTCCCGCCTAGCGCCTTTGTCTACATGTGCTGGCGCACGTTGATTTAAAGTAGCGATTAGGAATATCGCTTGCTGATGCAGCGCAAGCGCGTGCGCAACAATCTTGTGAAATTTCCCGAACGTGCTAAATTCTATTAAGAGTAAATATCAACTCTGTTTGGAAACGCACGAAAAGTGTTAAAAGACAACAAAGATATAATTGTACATATTTTTGTAGTCGCTTGTTTTTTTTTTTTTTTTTTTTTTGTTTTTTTTTTTTTTTTTTTTTTTTTTGGGTTTACCTTTTCAATACAAAAAGTTGCGAGTTGAAAACATTCGACATAGGTTTGCCAAGACCTGTCACGTTGCAGTACTTCGCAATTCCCTTGGCGCGAGAATTCATTGTCGATCATTGGTTGCAAGTTTAATAATGTCAACTCTAGATATAAAAAACATTTTGTCACAAAAGCGAATAGCAGGGCCGTCGGGCCCGCCCCTTTTCACAAAACTTATAATTTATACTACTAATGCAATTTGGGCCCTCTGTAGGGCTGAGCCCCTAGTTTCTAACTTTGCCTCTCATCGGCCCTGACGAATAGCATTTTAACTCCCGTGGTATGGAGCATAATAGTGTCACATGATGACTTTCAAACAAAGACCTTTTATGTTTGCTGCTACTGGGAAGTCGCGATATCTTAGAAGAAAGAAAATGTTGAACTAAAAAGTATATGAGAGAAATAAAACGAAAATTTAGCATGGAGGATAAAGTGACAGGAATAAGCGGTATTTGTAGTGCTCTGCGAATTGTTCACGCATAATTATAGATATTATATTGGTTAGCTAATGATCTTTAATTATATGCAGTACTGCAGTTGAGGAAACTATTTTGTTGAACTGACAAAAGAAAAGGTGACTTGACACCAATTTACATTACATTCGAATTATTTTTACAGTTAAAAGGCTAATATTTCGGTGGGTCGCCCCCCCCCCCCCCAACTGCAGCTTTTGAAGTCAAATTTTGGCGGCTTTTTATGCATTGAAATAAAGTTTGTAATTACACATGGACTTTTTCTGCCCTTGTTTTTCTTGGGAAGACGAAAAGTATTATTAATTTGATTTTAATTCTCTTAGAGGCTGTCCACAAATGCCACATTTTTTATTTTTTTTTAATTCTGGACCCCCACCAACTGCAAAATGGGTTAGTTAAAAACGAGGCGGAAAGAGTGGCCCGGTATTTTGGTGACCTCCCCCCCCCCCCGCACACATACCCTTTTAAAATTACTTTTTACATAGATATTTGAAAGGAGGTTTCTCATTTTAGTAGCAGTTTCTTGTTGTAAAGGACCGACAGTTACTTCATTCATCCATTTTGCTGGAACTTAGAAACGTTATGCATTTCAACTTGTTTATTGTTCTCATCCACCTATTTATAACGTTACTCTCAAAATCAAGCGTGGAAGTGGTAACGTAGTAATAGCATAAACGTGGGCTGAATGTTATTCAAAGGTCTTAATTTTCAGATAGGCCACCAATGATCCAAATGGGAGGAGGGTGTGTAGTTATTTCCCGCTTTTCATGTTGAATACCTCCCCCCCCCTAAAGCAAACATTAAAAAAACTCAATTAAAGAATCCTTAAACAAAATAAACTGACTGACAATTCTTTAAGAAGTTGTAATTGGATGCTTCAATAAGTTGTAATTGTATGCTTCAATTCTCAGAGAAGCTATTTTTCTCACAGTTCTCGCCAGTACCAACTTTTTTTTTTTTTTTGTATGTACAAAACAACACTTCATAAGGATACACATCAACAGTAGAACTCCTGCTGTGATTTCAGTCATTATTTCGCTGTAGTGATAACAAATTATTTCTCTATTTTTAAAAGAAGTTGAATTAATTTTCCTCAATTTCGCCGATACGTTACTCCCCCCCCCCCCCCGTTTTACAGCTTTAATCATACCTTTTGATATATTAAAGGGGGAGGAAAATTTGAAATGTCGGCGAAACTGGGGTTAAACCAAATTAACAGTTTAAAACGGATCGCCGCACATAGGACGATCATCGAATACACAATTTCAAGAAATTGAGAACTGCTTCTACAGGTTGAAAAACATCAAAGCAAAGCCGCCCCAATCATTACCTCCACTTATAATACATTATTACAAAATATCAATATTACACCGCTGTGCTTTTTCATTTCCCGAATGAAATCGTATTTGAAATGAAATAAAACCATTAATGATAAAAAGAGAGAGGCAAATCACTACTAATTTCAAAAGGTTTTTAATTTTTTTAGGCAATTTCTCAAGTTTTAATACCGCTGAAAAACAAATCCGAACTAAAACGGGAAAAATTTTTCTCAGTGTAGGTTATAAAAGAACTGTTATAACGTTTATGTTTACCACCAATTTCGCCGACAGTTTAAATTTTCTCTCTCCCCCCTCCTTCCCCTTGAAAAGCTCAAAAGGCATGGTGGGAACTGAAAGGGGGGGGGGCATGAACATTTCGCGAGAGCTATTCATTAAGTGATCGGCATTTTCCTCTGTTGGATTTTCCAGACCTTTTAAAATTGCTTTCCATGTAAAACGCCAAGTTCTTGGGTGCAAAACGTTTAAATCAGAAGTTGGACCCCTCTGCTCGAAATTTCTTCGGAAGAGATTTTTGGGGAGGGTACTTGAAGATTGCCCCGTTTTAACGCTTGCGTGGAACAAAAAAGGACCACAACTTGGGAAAAGTTTTTAAACCACTGCTTTAAACCTTTCTAGTATGCCTTGAAAATCCAAATCATTTATTAAAAATTTGCAACCGGTCGAGAATCTTAACAAACTGGTACTAAAAGCTTACTGTTTTAGCTTATGACACCTATAATTCATTAGACACATGCTTCATACGTTATTTAAAAATTCAATGCTGTTACCATGACAATTTGGACGTTCCCCCACAATATTATCGTGTACGTTTGTCCTTCGTGACGTTTCAGTGATCAATTGATTGTTACGGTGTCGTGAAATTGTGGATTGTTCGATATTTGTTACCATTCGCTTCCTTTCGCGCGTTTCGTGCAGGCCGTCTTCGTCTTCCCTACTGTCAGGAATTTCCCTTCGAAAACCTGAAATTTTCTGTTTTTCATTTGACTTAATACTAAATTCGGTTAAAACAAAAATTCAAGTATTTTATAAACCACATCGAAAGCCTTTCTTCAAAATAAAACTTTTTCCCCACCTAGAAAGAATTGGAATTCTGATCTTCTTTTAGAACTTATATTATGTTTTGGTCTCGGCGAATACTGCTTTTTAGTTGGTGTGACGCTATAAGTTCCTTCATATGTTATTTTCAAGAAAACGTGTCATATAATACTACTTTTTTAAATTTTTATAATTTTTTCAACATTTAAGTTTTTACTAGATTTTTCTAGTTTTTATGCAGCTACAACTTTATTTGCCACTAATTTGGCATTCTTGGTACCTTTCATCGTCAGCGACATCTTGTAAATTAGTGATTTCTAGAAGCTCGTCTTCGTTGCTAAGTGCGCCATTGTTTGGCCAAGCTTACGTTGTCATGGGAACTGCGTGTAGCTCCGTTGCCGACAGCAGTAATGCGCCCGAAGAGCCGCAAGAAATGGCTGCCGAAGACATAGATGCGCCGGTAAGACGTAGCTAGGTGTATTTTTTTGCGTTTTCATATTCCATTGACATCCACCTGTGTGAAATCTCGCGTTTTACTTTGAAGTTAAAATCTCATACTTAAAACAGTTGGAGACCCAAGTTTTCGTGATCCTTCAATGCCATCCCCCCTCCCCTTCCCGAAATAATTCTCCAAGATTGTTTGGCTTTCTGTGTGAAGTCTTGCATTACAATTATGTTTTTGGAAGTAATGTTTGTCAAAGCTGTTTTTGTATTATAAACAAATAAAAGTTTTTAGTCGAATAATCATATACAGTAGACCTTCGTTTTACGCAAGGGTTACGGATTTTGAAAGAGGGAAAAATGTTATCTGTTTGCATTGCCGCATCCGCGTAAAACTGAAACTCATCCGCCTAAAATAAAATAAAGGTGTCAAATCTTAAACCGCGTAAAATAAACCCGCGTGGGTCTACTGTACAGTCGCATGTTATGTTTAATTTGTTTGAAATATTTTAATATTGCAGTAATAAAAAATGATTACAAATACTGCATGATAGTGTCCCCCCCCCCCCTTCCAAAAAATGAACATACTTGCCTTATTACTGGTACATATCCAATGAAATTATCCTGTACATTCTTTCCTTACATGGATGTTTTTCCTTCTATTTGTCAATATTTTTCCCTTGGGAGGGTCGTAGGTACATGTTTTGAGATTTTCTAACAAATCATGCAGTGAAACTAAGTTTTCTATAAAAATCACATATTATAACTTATTCCAATAGATTTTGATTGTTGGTTGAAACTTTCATGTATTATAGTTTCCAAACATAGTTTAAAATTTATCTTGGATTTATTGTTTATCCACTTCATGATTTCAACACTACTACTCATTTCTGTTTTTTCTGAATTGGACAATATTGAAAGGGGGCATGTCAGATGACTGGTGTCTCCCCAGTTTTGCTTGCACAAATTCTCCCCTCCCCCCTTATTTTTCAGTTTCAATCATGCCTTTTGATATAGTAAGGGGGGGGGGGATTTAAATGTCTGCAAAACTGGGGATAAACCATGTCCTGTCAAAGTAAATAAAATAGGGGACCTGTCCGACAATCTGTCAAGGGTGACAAAAATAGAAGAAACCTGTCAGATGATCTGTCAAGGGTGTCTCAAAAAATGAGAGGATTACACATCAATCCCATAAAGAGATGTCACATGAATAAACCTTCTCTATTACTACATCACACATCATAGCTCAATAAACGAAGGGTGCACTTTGGTTTCAAGTTGTTATAGTATAAGTTTAATGAATTTATGCTTATTCTTACTCCCAACTTACTTTGATATTAAAATTTTCTTATTCTTTGTTTCAGATGAAATAGGTTTTAACCTTATAGTAATTTGACAAAGAAAGCTGTGGGTAAAATCGTATAATGATAGGAAAATCTGATTGAGATGTTGAATTACATATTTAGATGAGACTAATTTAATTTCAACAATAACTTCAAAGTATACTTAACTGCTCCTAACTACATCTAAAAATTCATGTCTGCTTTAAGTCCATTTTTCTATGAGACCTATTTTCATCATGCTTCAAATAATCATTTTTAATTCAAATTAAGTTGCATCCTACTATGGCTACTATCTCATGCACTTTTAATATCAATGATCTTTGAATGGAGCAGCTCAGTTTTTTTATTTATTTTGGTCCTTAAAAAAATAAAAATAAGACTTAAGGTTTTGACATTACTGACGTTGAAGATGAAATTTCAAATGTATTGTAGTGGCTCACAAAGTTGTCTTATGAATATAATTTCTGACACATTCATCAATAGCAATGGTGTTTTGTTTTCTCTTTATGTATAAATGTACTATTTTTAGCGTAACAACAGAACATGTGCTACATTTGAAATGTGTAACACAAATTCAAAAGGATCGATTTTTTTCTTAAGTGTCTGTTTTTTTTTTCAGGGTGAAATGGCACAAAATGGCTCCTCCAACTCGAGTACCAACAATATTGATGAAGGCCTTTATTCACGTCAACTGTGAGTGTTTGTTTGGAATTTTAAATCTTCTCTCACTTGTTAAGACTTTTTCTGACTTTTTTAACTTTAACTACATTTTCCCTTTTCTGTAAGAACAATGTAGGCCTGAAAATAAGAATTTTTGGTGTAGCCAGTGACTGGTCGAGTGTAGACACCTTTAATTCATGGGTGCAAGACCTTCTGTCTAAGACGGAGGTGAGGACCCAAAGAAATTCGATGACTTTCTTTCAGTTTTTACGTAAAGAAAAATTGAGTGTTTGAAAAATATGCTTTTTATATAATTACTGGACTGTTCCATAACCACAAATTTACACTGACATTCTCTTAATTTTCTGCCATGGGCTTGTTTTGTTTGCAACCTGCTTTTGGAGGAGTGACTTTTAGACTCTCTCCGTTCGACGTTTTCTGAGGTATAGCTCTGTTATTTCCAACTCACTGCATTGCAGACTGCCGAGTTGCTTGCTCTTCTCCCTGATTATCGAAATAATCAGCTATTATTGAAAATTTAGCCTTTTCTCATGCTGTGTTCGATCATGCTTTTGTTTTTTCCATTTGCAGTTTTTTTTTTGCAAACTTAACACGCATAAATGAAAATTATATATGCTCTTAAAATGTCTTAAGAGTTGAATCTGAATCACCAATTGAGAGTGATTGCTGCTGAGGTAAAATGTTTTCGCCACAGCAAAGGGCGTCCACATACCAGATAAAACGGAAACTATCGGAGATTTTGAAGACTTGAATGAAAATGAATTTTGCATGCGTCACGTGCGGGACATCTAAAGTCAACCTCTGGTAACTTGCTTTTGAATAAGCTAATATTTTTGCTCTATTAATATAGCAATGACAAAACAAATTGTAGATTTTGAAAGCTATGGCTCCAACGTAAAGGAAACATGTCTCATTAGCTTAGAAATAATTATTTAAACAAAATATGTAGATGTCCAGTCATTTTGTCCCGCACGTGACAGTTCCTATATTTCATAAAAAAGAAATAATTTTTGAAGGAAGTTTTCACTAAGAAGTCACATATACGTTTGTGATTTCTTAAGCAGCAAAATTTTGTTCATCATCCTTTTAAATTATTATTTTTTATGAAATGTATGAAGCGTCACGTGCGAGACAAAATTACCGCTTTCCGTGGAATGACCCAATGTGTTTTCCACGCTAATTTAAACTGAACTTGTTAGCAAATGATAAACTTCAGATTTGATATGAATGTTCCATTAGGCTTAAAAATGCTTAATCCCCCCCCCCCCCCCCCCGGTGATTTTTATAGCCTTGGTTTTTTTTTTTTTTTTGAAATTGAATATTAATAACCATTTATTTAATAACAGCATTGAGAATGAACTACCTTCTTAAACATTCCTTTTTGAAAACCTGAGATGCTGTTCAGATTGGGGAGGGGGGATTCTGGTGTCCCTGTTGAATATTTCAGAAATCTGGTAACCCTATTTATAATATATTTAAAGTTTTTTCATGCATTGTTTATTTTTCTCTTATATTTTTCAGCTATGTCTTGGGTCATGAAGCCATGCGACGCATGGCAACAGCAGAGGTGTTGGTATGTGGTGCTGGAGGATTGGGAGTAGAAGTTGCAAAAAATATTATTCTTGGTGGAGTGAAAAGTGTTACTATTCATGACTCTGAAAATTGTGAAATTAAAGACCTTTCATCACAGGTAATGTAACAATTGTAAACATACACTTATTTTGTATGAGATTAAAGAGATCACTCATTTTTTCCCTTTATATTTATAGTATTATCTTACAAAAGCAGATGTTGGAAAAAATAGAGCTCAAGCAACATTAGAACACCTGAGCGAATTGAACAGCTATGTATCTGTTCATGCCCATACTGAAAGCCTGTCTGAGGACTTCTTACACAAGTTCAATGTAAGAGTTTTTCTATAAGTGCTTTAAGAATTTCTTGTTTTAAAAGTTTGTTTACTGTAATTTATCCTAATAGAATGAAAAATGCACTGTTCATCAAAACCAATAGGATGTGAAACTTTTCTGCAGTTACCCCAGAATTTAGTTTTTTTTTTAGTGGAGGAATCTTGAAATTTTGGGATATTAAAATTGAAGCCTGGAATTTTGGCAAGAAAAACTTACGAATCATTTCCTTACTTAATGGACTTCCAAAATTACTGTTCTTAGACTAAGTTTCATACTTATTCATTAATACATGCTGCATTATCATATCAGGGTTCCCTTTAGAGGAAAAAATGTAGGTGAGAAAATCTCACCCTCTGTAAAAATTAGTGATGTTTTACTAATTGAGATTTTTTAAAAAATCTTATTCAATTTAGCAGACATGACAAAACAGCGATAAAGTCCCGCATCAAAATACTTTGAGATTTCTTTTAAAAGTCCATTTCTTGTGGTCTTGCGCTCTATCAGGAGCCTTTAATATTGTTCTTCAATACTATTAAGAACTCTTTCCGGAAAATGAATGAGGGGAGCTGTTTTTTGTCAGATCATCAGGGATAGAAGTAGTCCTATATATCCTATATTTTTTATATTTTCAAAAAAAGCATTAAAAGTGTCCTATATTTTTAGCAATTGTCCTATATTTCCTACATTCCCGTAGGTGTATATATTTTTAGAAAATGACCTTGGAAAAACCTTTAGGTCACTTGATTCACACTATCTTTCAAAGCTTGACAACAAACAACTCGACTGCTTAAAAACGAGATGTTTGTATATAAAAACTTTTTTGGGATCTCTAGCACAACCTATCTGCTTAAATTTTGTTTTAGGTGTTGAGTATTTTTGACAATGTTTAAAATTGTTTTAAGAGAAAGCTTCAATAATATATATTTTATAACAAGCTCTCCTAACTATTGATGAAGTACTTTGTCAATGAATTGGTACGAACACCAAAATGTGGAGAAGATTCATTTGATATAAATGTACAAAAAAAAAGCCTTTTTAAGATGCTTAAATTCAGGTAACTATGCAAACAAAAAACAAGATAGAAAAAAGGATGAATGAACTCTCCCTGGATTCAAAATTTGAATTCCTTGCAAAGTTGGTTTACGTTATTGTAACGCTATATTTTTAGCAGAATTCGTTTTGGAAAATTAAGCTTTTCAGAAATTAAAAAAAAAAAAAAAAAGTTGCATCCTCTTTATTAGAAAGGAATGTTCCAAAGCTACGTCATCTGAAAAATATCTAGGCAATATATTGCCCTAAGTACTAACCAAAAATTATCTAGGCAAATTAACAGATGGAGTCAAATCTTTACGTACATAATGTTAAAATTTTTTGAGGAATGGAGATTTGATGGTACTTGGAAATCAATTATTCATTTTGGAAAAATGTTTTTGAAATGATAAATAGTCGGCTTTCTAAATATAAACACTTAGAATTTTTAGTTGTGAAAGTCATTTTAGTCATTTTGCCTTTTTCTCAGTTTGTATCATCTGTTAAAAAACATTTTTCTTGTAAACAAAAAGATACTGAAATAAGAAAGGTCCTCTTAAACATTGATGCTATAATGAGATTTTTAAGATGCTGGGATTGGGAAAGCATTACCAAAAAAAATCTATATTACAATTTATTCTCAAAATACGAAATTCAAAAAGTAATGGAAAAAGACGCATAGCAGTCAGAGGCAAAAGAAAAAGTTGGCGCACCTTCAAAAGAAGAAAAAATAGTGAAACTTAAAGAAAAAATTGATTTTGCACTGTCTGATTCATGTAGCAGTCAAGGGATGAAAAATGGCTTTATGTATATATATATATATATAACAAAAGCTTTGCGAATTCTTTTTATGCTGGTAATAAAAATATTGAACTTGCAAAAGATGAAACAGAAAAAAAGGTTTGACAAAAGCTTTTCAAATTAAATAAAAATAATTAATAATTGTATTAAATGTAAATAGATGTCACATTGTTTAAATTTTGTTTAAAAACATTTTTCCATAAGTAAACAGTTTTTTTTATATAAGTTATTCTTTCAAGAACTCGGGAAACTCATTCTAGGTATGGTATAGTTTTTATTTTAGTTTTTTTTTTAACTGTATGCAGTATGATTAATGAAATCATTGATAATAATTACTGTGAGAATAACTAGGTATTATAAACTATGTATTGTTTACTTTTTCAAACAAAATTATTCAGAATATATTTTTCATGGAAAATGTCCTATATGTTACAAGCTAACCACTTCTACCCCTGCAGATCAATCATCATCTTGGCCTCAGCATTTCTAATTTCAATGAAATTTCACATGAAGATCAATTTTTCTGTTTTGAAAATTGTTCAAAATATAGGGCTGTAAAGAAAACGCTAAGTGTGAATAAAATGAAAAGAGTGTTTTTACAATTGACTGTAACTTCTCTCCTAATTTTAGTAGAATGAGAATTCAAAGAGCTCTGTAAAACTAAGGAATAAAGCTTTCTTCTAATATATTACATGGCAAACTGAAAACAGATTTAAGTTTCAAGGTCATTTGCTGTGGCTTTTGATTTAAACTATCTAAAAACACGCCCCCTATAAAAAATTTTTGAAGGAAAAAAAATCATTTTCTGCAAATGTCATGCTTTTTTTTTGAACACACCACACTATTTAAATATGCATATTTTGAAGAATCGAGGGATTTTTTAAATACAAGCTAGAATGTGATTGCAATTTCATTTCATAAACACAATTTGTGTAATGAGTTTTAAAGATTAGTTTTTTCAGTTATTGTAATAAACTTTTTGGTGGGCATTGTTCCAGAAATTTTTTTTATTTTCTTAAAATAATTCTGAATTTTTTTTTTTTTTTTCACATTTCAAACAGAGGTTTCAAGTATTGTTGGTTGGGTGCACCTAGGATTTAGCTGAGGGGGGTTGTGGTCATTTCTGATAACCAACATCCCTTAAATATCCTGAGGATATTGAATTAAATTTTTAAAAATGGGGGAATAATTATTTCCCTAGAACTTTTTCTTTTTGCAGGAATCATATTGTAAAGTTTTATGGTTTGTTTCAGGCTGGAAAGCACAGCATCACTATAAAGAAAGAAAAACGATTTAATCCCTAACAATTGTTAACCAAGTAAAATTCTACTGAAATGAATTTTTGAGAATGTCATTACAGACGCTCAGTGCTTAGTTTGTTTGCATGGGAACTCTTTTGCTTTGTTTAAAGTTTTATGTGAACTTTTTAGATTGTTTAAATGGTACTTGGAAAATAAATGGCATTGCAAAACTTGGCGTTTTCGTTCAGATGGCGAAGACTAAATTTGCCGCCCTTGACACACGATCTCGATTTTAAAATTATGAACACTCAAATTAATCTCTTTTTGCCTACTTTCCCAGTAAAAGTCAGAGAAAGAAAAAATGCTTAATGCATCTTTAAAATATCGCAAAAAGCAAAAAAAAAAAAAAAAAATCAAATAAATGAAATAAATAAATATCAAAATTGGAAAGTATGGTATTGAAATGGGGGGAAATGTCGGTTGGTCTGTCTCTCCAGCGTAATGCTTGAGCAGAAATAGTTCCCTAGGATCTTCCTGGAAATTTTCTAAATTGTAGTTCTGTAAAATGCAATTTTAGACTATTATTAGTGATGTTAGGGAAGAGTTTTGCCCCTTCCCCTCACCATTGAAAATTTCCAATTTGAAAGCTTAAAACAGCATTGTAGGCCATCTTTGTTTACAGTGAAGGAACAAATTAGATTCAAGAAATCACAATCATTTTTCAAAATTATAAGCTCTGAAAATGCATTTTTAGACAGTCTGACTCTTATCCTACCTTTACCTAGCTCTTTTTTTCCTTTGCAACTTGAAGTAATATTTTTTTAATGGATAAAATTAATTAAAATTTTCAAACTCCCATATTTATTAAAGGGGGAAAGGTTTTGTTTGAAGGTTGAATTTTTGTTTTTATTTTTGTTTTTTAGGTTATAGTTCTTACAAATTCAAGCCTAGAAGAACAACATAGGATAGGAGAATTCACTCATAAAAACAACATTGCATTAATTATATCGGATACAAAAGGGTTATTTGGGTAAGTGTATAACGTCCAATTTAGGAGTTGAAAAATAAGTGTAATTGTTTTGATTAAACCATATTTATTTCTAAAATGTGTATTGATCTTAGTTGTTGGGTGTTTAATTCAAATTTCTTAAATTTAGGCAAGTATTTTGCGATTTTGGTGAGAGCTTCACTGTCTTTGATGTCAAAGGGGAACAACCTTTATCAGCCATGATAGCTTCTATTAGCAAAGTAAGTGTAACATAATTTAGAATTTGTTAATAAGGTTATTGTACCTTTTTTAATTTTGTAGGTGCCTTGATTTATACATTAAGGCAACACCAGTCCTATGAACCGATGCTACTTACTGCAGAGGCTCACAGATCTGTATAAGAATAAAGCTGTTTTTTATCACCTCCACATTTACACCTCCGTGTGGTATAATCGGGTCAATGTTGACTGCCAGGTAGTGATAGCAATACCGGTATTTGGAATTTCTCAACACATTGTTTTGTTGCCATATTTCATAATTCTGCTTAAAAAGTGCAATATTTTGGAAAACTTATTGTGAAAAATGTAAAATGAAGGAACATGTTATAATCAAGAATGATAGTGAGAAGCACAATGCATCCTAAGCCTGGAACTCAGTTTAGTGCACAAATTTCCTGCAGGTGAAGATACTCGAAATTCACGTAATTCACGCTGGTTAATTGGTCAGATGGTATATCACATCTGTACTAGGAATTCCTTGTAACGCCAAAACAGTGCAGTGTTCCTGCACTGTGCTTTTAACGTTTTATTTTTCAAGCAAAGGTATTTTTATGTTTCTTATTACTAATTTTTGTTTGTAGCAAAAATCCATTTTTAATATAAAAATTCCATATTTTCTATACTTTTTTTGCACAATTTTTAATCAGTTTTATTAACTTTGGGAACATAAAAATATTTATGGCATTGAAGCATTACAAACTTCATTATTCTCGAAATTTAAATTTGACTTGTAAATTTGAATTGTAAATGATATCAGAATATTATATATGCTTGCACTTTTTATGAATTTCAATATCTGTCTTCAACAATATTCAATTTCTTGCAATTACTCTGTATTGGCCAAGTATCTGATCAAAATTTGGCCGAGTATGGAGTACTCGGCCAATTGACTGGGTAGGCCAAGTACTACCGTCTCTAATATTTACAATGAACTTAACTAAATTTGTTTTTTGTTAAATTATTTTATTCGCTTATTTTTCCTTTCAAAATTCTTAATAATTAGGTAAATATCAAAATATTTTCCAATTGAGTATGCCTTTCCCGTTTTCAAGCCATTACATAATTGCTAAATATCTCTCTTGGCGCATAAAAAAAAGAAATGTACGTTTAAAATAGCATTTAATAAATTAAATCAATCATTAAATTCATATAATAAATTAAATTAAAATTCTTCAATTAAAAACGTATTATTTTCAGCTAATACTGAAAATACCGGGATTTTAACTCTGCAAATACTGATATTACAAAATTGCAGAACATCTCGAAATACTGGGGTTGGCAATTGCTACTGCCGTGCTGCACTTATTATCTAAATTTTGGTTAGTGACATCTGGTGGTTTTTCGACATGTTTTACCTAAACCTAAATGCAGTGTTTCATAGTTATTTGTGAATAGGAAATATTTTAAAATATTTTTTAGAAAAGAGGCATCACAGAAACCATTATATCTTTCTAACATTCTAATGCTTTTTCATGTGTACTCATGCCACTATATTTTGTTAGTCTATGTCCATTATGAGGACACCTATTGTTCAAACATTATTAGTTGTTATAACAAAGTGATAACAAAATATTGTATATTATTGAATTATGATTTAAAGTAATGTATTAGATTTTACAAAATATGCCATATTTTCAAAAGTTAAAGTACATATTTCTCACATGATTGAAATAACACTTGAGCACAAAATACATTCAAAAAATAATTTATAAAATTAAGTTCTTTCTGAAATACTTATGAGATCACATTTTGCTTCTGCCTTTGCTCTCATATTTTTTTTTCATTTGGTTTTGCATGGGAATTCACCATCTCAGTTGAGACATGCTAAGAAACTTCCCACTTTTTCTTTTCACGAAAGATATTTCATAGTGTATTCTGAAATAGGTCTGACATCTACACACTCTAGATTAGCGTCATTTTCTTTCATAGTTGATTGTATGAGAAGGTGTATGGATGTGAGTTGTGTCATAACTTATTCTTTCTGTTTAGGATAAAAATTCTGTTGTTACTTGCTTGGAAGAAACTAGACATGGTTTTGAAGATGGAGATTATGTGACATTTTCAGAAGTTCAAGGGATGATTGAGCTAAATGGATGTGAACCAAGAAAGGTCCGAGTATTTGGTAAGAATCTGCTTTATAATCTTTCTCTAAGTCTTGACTTCACTTAACTTGATTTTCCTCATGTCAAAAGATTTTTCATGGTTTCAAACTGTTGTACAATGGAATTTTTTCCTCGAACACGAACTCCTCTCCACTTAGAAGTTTTGGGTACCCATCTTTAAATATTTATTGTTCTGATTTCCTTTTTTATTTTTTAAGGCTACTAAGTAATACAAATTGTTAAATTGAGTTGAATTTATAATATAACCCAGATTTAACAATTGTCAAGGGACTGAAAAAAGTTATCATTACATTGAGTAGTATATACATTCAATAAAGTTAAATCCAGACCAGTGAAGAACTTCGTAGCTTCAGCCCAGGGTCTTACGTAGTGAAAGAAATTTGATTGAAGTTTTTGGTAGGTAAATTACATTCCTTCAATGAAAAACATTGAAAAATGATTGCATCGTCATTATATTAATTAATGAGCAGTGCATTCATCTTCAACATGGCATAGCTCTACAATCATTCCATTCCATGTCTGCTGCACACATTGTAACCATTAGCTCAACTATTCAAAAACTTCTGCTTTTAGCAGAAAAAGAAAAAGAAATAACAAACGAGACAGAGGCGAGATCACAATGTAACATTGGTCAAATGTCAAATTCGGCATTGTGCCAAAGTGATATCTTTCGGGCAGTAGAAACTTTTATCTCCCCTAATTAAAGTCGTAGAAAAACAAAACCTTCCTAAACATGAGCCACAAAATTTAGATTCTATCGATACCTGTTTTAGTCATCAATCCTCTGGCGTTCCCAAAGAATTCGTGCAAACCACTGATGGATACAAAGATATTGTATTTAATATTTTTACTCATGTTTTTTCATTTAAATTGGTTCATTGAAAACGAATCAGTTGACATCAAGGTTCGTAGTTTAAAAAAAAAATTTAATCAATTAGATAAGTTCTCAAACTACTTAATAAGTTTTTAAGATTTATTACTACAGTTGAACTTGGTTAATACGAACTGTCAAAAATCCACAAATTTGTTTGTATTAACCATTATTTGTAACAACCGTGAATATGTAGAATGGGGAAGAAAAAATGCATATGTATAATTTACTACGTATTTGTTGCATAACATAATACATTGCAAGTCATTCATTTGTCTTTCCTTTTCACAAGCTGAAAGTGCTTTTCTTTGTATGCTACCCACCATTGGGTTTTAAAAGATTATCAGAAAAAGCATTATTTAATTCATAACAAACATACTGTCAGGATAAATACAACGTATTTCTTTCATGAACCAGAAAGCTGAGTTACCACATGAAATAACCCGCCTTATCGATGTTCTAGGGGAGAATAAGATGTGTGGGACATGCCCCTGTTTATTGTGTTAAGGTCATGGGTGCAAGACCATCCGTCTCAGGATGGATTTCCGTTTTAGAGAAAATTTCCAAGACGGAGGTCGGGACGGAAAGATATTCGATGACTTTCCTTCAGTTTTTACTTCAAATAAAATTACTGGACCATTCCATAACCATGAATTTACGTCAACATTCTCCCGATTTTCCGCCATGGGCATTTGTTTGCAACGTGCTTTTGGAGAAGCAACTTTTAGACTCGCTCTGTTAAGACTTTTTTTAGGTGACAATGTCAAGAAGAGGGGCGGGGCTCTCTTGGTGAAATTCCAAAATTGGAGTGTTAAAAGTGCAACTTTAGACCATCTTTAATGAACATGGGAGGGGGGGAGGGGTCCCCCTTCCCCGAAAAATGTTAAAAACTGAAGTATTCAGAAATCTGCTTTAGGTAATCTTCGGGGGACTTATAAGAAGAGGGGATTCGAAGGCTTTCTCTCAATAAATTTTAGAAATTAAATCCTTAACTTCGGTGATGAAAAGGGGGAACTGCAAATGTAGTGAACTTATGGGAAGGGGGGGGGGTGCTTTCTCCCCGAAAACTTTTCCATGCTAAAATATTGAAATGCTATTTTTGAATGAGTTGGGGAACTCAGTGTCTTCCTTGAAACAGTTTTGAAATTGAAGTCTAAAAAATTTGGGTTGTTCTAAGCGATGTGGGGAGGGGAATTGCTCTTTCAATACAAAAATGAATTTTAAACACAAACTTACACAGCCTTTAGTAAACACAAGGAGAGGGAGTATTCCACCACCCAGCCCGAAAAATATCTGTTTCTGAAGTCTCGAGAACTGTGTTTTATGCTATCTTTGGATGACTTAAGGGGGAAGAAAGTCGGAACCTTCATTCAAAAAGTTACAGAAATTAAAAAATTGAAACTTTTAGGCGGTCATAAGTTATGTTTCTAGGTGAGGGGGGTACTTGTTCCTAGAAAAAAAATTTAGTAACTGAAGCCTTAAAATTCAACTTTATGACATTTGGGTGAAACTTAGTGGAAAGGGTTCAGGAGTTCTCTTCCGACAATTTCTCGATGATGAAATATTTAAGACGCTACTCAAGGCTACATTTGAGTGCCTTTAAGAGAGCTATGTTTCTGGGGGCCTCACTCAAGTGAGGATTAAGTTCCCTTACTGGTTTTTTAATTAATAAATATTGTAAAGTGTACCTTGTTTAAAAAATATATCTACTTTACTGAAGCGGGTTTTTTTATTGCTAATTTTACCACCTGCTATCTTATAAAAGAATTCCTTTACAAATAAAGACTCCGGGGGAATGGTGCCAGTTCATTAGTCACCCATACCCTTCGCTCCACCTTTCCTTCTTTTCTGTTTTTTTTTTTTCGTTACCTTGGGTAGATTTTTTGATCAGAACTGATTTATGTTGCAAGAGTGAAAATATGCCCCAAGTAATTTTATTGCTGCAATAAAAATGTTTACGATCCGCAAAAAACTAACGGCGGGAGCCCCGAATGCTTTTACTCCTAAGGTTATCCAACATTGTCTAAAATTGCGTTTTTGGAACTTCAATTTTCAAATATTGCCGAATTAGAGTTCCCGAACTCCAAATTATTTTCCGTCTTGAACACATCACAAAACTTGCACCCGTGGTTAAGTGTATTAGCGATAACTGAGAGAAATTATTCGAAGAAAGGTGACAATGGGGCGGGGGGAAAAGGATAGGTGATAATACCCACATTAAGAGATTTTTTATTCCCAAATAGACTCCAACCTGTTCTAAGGTTACCAAAACAGTATGAGCTTCAAAAGTTTCATTCTCAGAACAGTAATAGGCAGAGAAATGCCTTATCTCTTGCAATAGGCCATCCCAGTGCAGTCCAGAGCTTCTCTCATTCCCTTGAGATCTAACGAGCTTGAACTCTAGGAAAATGAGAGAGGAATGCGTTTTGTTCTTAACTAAAACTTTCATTTTATTTCACGCAATATCCATGAAATTTTTAATGTAGTCAAATAAGTAGTAAACCAAACTTATTTGACAAAATGTTCTTTTTAATTGTGATTTCGTATTAACCGTGGTCGTATTAACAGAGTTCAACTGTAAGTTATAACGCTATATCAGACCCCGAAGAGTTCCTATTTTTCTTACTTTTTCCTACTTTTCAGATCTCTCTCCTTATTTTCCTATTTTTCCTTTTTTTTTCCTACTTTTTCTTTCCTTAGTATAGCATTTTTAATTGTGCATTGATTCTTATTTTTACAATGCCGCACCTATAATTTTCTGCATGTTTCAATTTTGAAAATCAAAAGAAGCAAGCAGATCCTGAGCTTTTCATTGACTGACTACATTAATTTCTGGAAAGAACAAGAACGTTGCGGAGTTTGCTTGTTTAAAAGTTAAATTTTCGTAAGTAACTTTTTTGTTGTTGCGGCATTTACGATAGACTTTTCTTTTTTCGCCCCAACTTCAGCCTACTGTTTTAACGAAACTTAAAAAAAAAATAAAATAAAGATACTGGCACATTCTGATGCAATCATGTATTATTTACCCGTCAATTACAAGCTTTAGTTAAAGTAAACGGCCGACTGTTCAAAAAGTTCGGGAAAAGCAGAATTTCCTATTCGCGAATTGTTTGCATGATTACACGTGAAATGGAGCTCTATTTAAACAGAAAGGCAATGTAAAACCTTAAAAGGAACATAAGGAAGCAAAAAATGAAAAACTTGTACAGTAACCCCTCTTAATATTGCGCGAGATAAGAGTGAGCATTCCAATATCCTCTTATTCCCAATAGACTTTCTAATCTGTTTGACTTGCTGTCACATTGTTTACAAAAAACTATTTCTTCCTTTCTTTGATTCCTTCCTTTCTTTTCTCCTAATTCTTCCTTTCTTTGATGCAAATCCTGGTTAGTGCAACCAAGCACAATTTTTTTTTGTACCTAAAAGAAGGGCGTATGTTCTCTTCTACATGGGCTAGTATGACACTTGCTTGATGTCTCTCACCCATTGTAAAGGCAATGTATCAATACAAAAGACATTAATTAGTTTAAAAACTTGAAACTGAAATATACTGCGCTGGTATGTACATTCGGATGACAGGAATTACTGCTGCTTTTCCAGCGAATTCAGAAGAATAGTTTCGTTTTGTACATTGACAAAATGAAGAAAAATACCTTCTCTGAGCAATACCATATGTTTTCAGAAATGGTTTCAAACTCAAACCAAAGCTTTTATTCCTCATTTTAAGCTGAAATATTTCGGGATGCAGAAGAAAAGAGCGATATATCCGAATGAGCGATATAAAGAGGGGCTACTGTACACTGTACATATTTTATCAATGTTAATACGAAATAAAATCGACAGATAACAGAAATTCACAAAAATAATCGCGGAAACTAACTTTTTTCGTACATAAATATGATTATTGTTCATTCTAAATCGTTTACAAAAAAAAAGAGCGGAAAAACCTGGATAGGCAAAACGTTCCCGATTTTTGGAGAAAAATCAGAAATCAATTTAAATGGGAGATTCCGTTTTTATTTCTTCACATTTTTAAAAGTTGGGGGGGGGGGGGATAGAGCCACAAGCAAATTTTTTCTTTTTAATGGGTATTTTCTACTCTGATATATCATCAATATCGAGGAGCTGCTCATCATTTTTATGTGCTGTGTTTATGGCAATGCGGAATTTCTGAATATTAAAATTTTTTTTGAAAGACTCTTACTCTTTTCGGGGTGCGGCAAGCATACCGATGCGGCGCATTACTTAGTGCTTCTGATCAAAGGGAGGGGGGAGGAAGAGATATATGCAGGCATTTGATGCCAGGTGCTCCTCCCTCACTCTAAATTTCGTGAACAATTTCCGAATGAATATTTTTGTTGTATGGTGAGGATTGAGAGAAACTACATTCCTTCCCTTTTATGCACAGAGAAACATTAGAAACTGATCTTTGTTTCTGATAAAAATGTTATGGTTACCATGCATGGATGTTTCCTTTTCTTATTTTTTTTTTTTTTTTTGGTGACAAAAATTTTGGAACAAGAGGGAGGTAAAAATCATCAAACCATTAAAACAATATTCGTTTTTATTGCTTGATTAAAATTAAAACTGGCCGTCACATTGATCCCCCCCCCCCCCCCCCGCCCCGGCCCCTGGTGGTGGCTAGCGAAGGATGTATATTAAATGCAAATTTTATCCGAAAACAACAAAAAGCGCCCAAACTTGTATAGTTAAGCATTAATTTTCCAAAGCCAGGGAGGGGAGAAATTGACCTACTGACCCCCATAAATGACGTGCCTTAAATAAAAATGTATGTTGAATGCTAAAAATACATAACATAGTACACAATCCCTTTAGTTTACTTATTTCGTTATTTATTTAGTTTAATTATTTTATTATAAATTTTATGTCCCATATTTAAGAACAAATTTTTTTTTAGTTCTGCATTTTCAGTCTTTTTCCGATTTTTTTCAAATTTAAACATCTGCCTCTGTTTAATCAAGAATGCATGTCAGCTGCTGACTATTTTCAACTAAAACTAATTTAATAATTCTTTTGCTTTTGTATCATAGTTTATGACAACATGAGCTGAAAGTGTTAGAGTATTTTCAAATGATAAATGGATGCTCTCGAATGTTTTCGTCTTTGACAAAACTAATCTTTAACAAAAATGGTTTTATTGCACAAAAATAGGAGTTTTACTATTATTATTATTATTTTTCACACTTAAAAATTTTATTACTGTATTGTTGAAAGGTTTCTTTGTATTTTATTTTCATATTTTTGTAATTAATATCTTTGTTTCCACCAGTTTATTTTTCATGCTAATGACTGTCAGTCGTCTTGACGTGTGTGTAGTCCTGTCTCTTCCTATTTTTCCTACTTTTTTAATTGATTTTTTTCCTTCTTTTCCTACTTTTCTAATTTTCGATTCCTTATTTCCTACTTTTTCTCCTCAAAAAAACCACTTCGGGGTCTGCTATATAATAGATATGTGATTTTGATTTGTACTTTGCTTAAAGGTATGGTTTCCATCATCATATACGTTTTTAGTATAAAATAATGTGTTCAATTACTTTTAACCGTATTAGTCACCGAGTATAAGAACTTACAAATTTTTATTTTGTTCTGATTTTGGAGTTAAAACAATACTACGAGAGTGACTATCTGTTGCACACACACAGAAAGAGGAGTCTATGTGCTTTTCCCTGTTGAAGTTAAGTTAGTATAATGGAGTGTAATTAAATTTAAAGCAACACATTCTAAAAATGCAAAATTGATTTATAAAAATGAAATCAACTGATTTTAAATCAGGATTTCATTAAAAAAAATCACGTGATTTTAATCATGATTTAAATCAACGAATCCTGCATGACAAACCTTTTATTTTAGAGGTAGATCCTGCAAAGCCGGGAGATGCAGCTAGTATTGAATATTTTTCTTGGTCCCTACTACTTTGAAATGTCAATCTTATTCCCTCTCTGACTATGTTTAGGTTATGCGATGCACATACATTTGCACACGTGTAGATACAAAAAAAAAATCCTGTGTTCTTTCTTTAGACAACGGGACAGTATGTACAGTAATTCTATAATATTAAATTGTTTAAAATGTTCAAAATGAAACTTACATCTTTTTTAGGTCCATACACCTTTGGCATTGGCGATACATCAAATTTTAGTGATTACAGTAGAGGTGGTGTAGCTACTCAGGTTAACATGCCAAAGATAGTACACTTTGTAAGTATACTTTTTAAATTTTTTTTATCTTGTGTTTAACCATGCATTCCTGAATTGTTACTGTGTTAAGTTTCAACACAATTTAATTCTTTGTTATGTAAGTTTTCCTTAATTTTTTAAATAGTAATATTATCTCACTTAATGTAAATTAAACAAGTAGAATAAAGTGTGGATTACAGCAGTAAACTTGAATTGGGGGGGGGGGGGAATCTGGCAAGTTTCACATTTTGGTCAAATGAATGATGCATTCCAAAATTCCATATTTGCGTAAGTTGTCCAGTAAATAATCTCGGAAGCTTGCTTTTGAAACCAAGTTTTGGCTTTTGAAAGATGACGAAACTGCTCTCCAGTTACATTCAGTTTCAATACCATTACAGGGAAATGATAATACTTGAAGGTTACTTTTAAAACTTGACTTTTTGCTATTTTGAAAAGTAGTCTTTCAAAGCCCTGCCTGAGTAATCGAAGATTTCGTTTCAGTGACTGAGTGTGAGCCCATGTTTTCTAGTCAGTGTTAGAAAATATAGGTTGGTTAATAATTGACGAGCTTATTTCCAAGAGGTGTTGAGTCATTTTTTTTATTAAATAACTTTTCAATATAAAAGCTACACTATTTTCATGATGGAAGTTCCGAACAAAATCAGTCTTATTGAAAACAGGGTAAAATTCTTCCCTGATAAGACTGAAGTTACTTGTAACCAATTGCAGTGTGCCTTGATCACCTGATTTGTGTCACTTGAGGTGCACAAGATGAAAATACCCTCTTGTTCCCCTTACTGGAAAAACAATCTGAAGCAAGCAAAAAAAAAAAAAACCCTTATGTAATTACTTGAAGCTTTGGGAATTAAATATTGCATGAATATTTTCATAAAAAATCTTGTGCAATGATACACTTAACACTAACTGAAGTAAAAATAGTAATAGTGATGAAAGAATAGAAATCAAATGAGCATGTGGTTGTATCTAACTACCTTCCAAAATTGTGAATCTAAAATTTAGACTGTATTTACATTTTAAAAAGTACTTGGATCAAATGGAAGTAGAGAATTTGATTTAGATATTTGTTTGTGCCAATAGGGCGTAAATCTTATTGTTCCAAAAGGTTTTTTTTTTTAAATTTATAAATAGTTATACAGACGGGATTTTAAAGTGTCATTGTTGATATATTCTAGGTAAAATTCTTTTTCTTAAACTCAATAATAAATCTAGCATAAAAAATCAAATTTTTTCAAAAGAGAAAAATTGACAACATCATTTAGAAACAAACTCCTAAATCTCTTGTATATAATTTACCCACGCAAGTTTTCAAAACTCCATGTTAGCAAGAATCATAATTTCAATATTGTTTATATGGTTTATGGAAGTTCCATTTAAATTTTGCTAAATAACTTCAAGAAATTCAAATCATTCAACAATTTTATCCCTTAGAAATCTTTAAAGGAGTCCATGATGAATCCAGAGTTTCTTACTACAGATTTTGCCAAGTTGGACCGACCACCACAACTACATTTAGCTTTTCAAACTCTTCATAGCTTTAAACAGAAACATGGTAGATTGCCAAAGCCATGGAATAAGGTATGTGCTTTTAATTGTTAAGGTTTTTAGCCTTAAATACTTATTACTTAAGAGTTTAAAAAATTTTTCAATTCTTGTTCTGCTATTTTCCAGACAGATGCTGAAGACTTTCTTTCTATTGCCAAAGAATTAAATGCAAGTAACCAGAATCCGGTGGAAATAGATGAAAATATTATTCGTCAGTTTTCTTATATTTCTGAAGGTGATGTTTCTCCCATGCAAGCTGTGATAGGTGGAATTACTGCTCAAGAAATAATGAAGGTAATTTATAAATGTATAGAAACAATTTAATATTTAGTGGAATAATGTAAGACATAAATTGAACGTTTCGAAGGAGGGGTTATGCATTTTAGCAACAGTTAAATCAGCTTTGAAATCACTTTCATTCATAACGGTTGATAATCATTGAAGCAGTGAAGTATTCAGTCATTCTGCATCCATGAGATAAATTTAAACTCTGAAATCCAAATTATTTTGCTATATTCTAGAATCTGTTTAAATAAATAAAAACCCTTTTACCAGAGTTGAATTTTATCCTGTTTTTTAACTGAGGAATAATGGTACGAAAAAAACTGTTCAATTATTGCCACAGTTTAAGACATCCAGAATGACCTTTCTTCAAAACATAATTTGAATTTCAATAAATTAGCATAAATAATTAGTTAATGGTTATTCTTCTGTAGTAGCAATTTAAAATACTTTCTCAGGAGTGTAAAGAGTTTAGATTTTCTTCAGTGATTAGAAGTCTTAGTTATGGAATATCACAAATGACTAATAAAATGAATTTGAAGGGGCAGCAGCACTTTTCTTTGACAGGGTATTCGCACCCTGGGAAAGTTGTACTTTTTAACCATGGTTGAAATCTGTCATGGAAAATCATGATTTTAGGCAGAAAAAAGAATCTGAAAAATCGTGGAAACTGACAATTAGTCATCGATTTTAGATTCTAAAACATTCATAAATACTCAATTTTACCGATTAGATGTAAAAGTTACACATTTCACATGTTTTTGCACTGTTATGCTTAAGTTTGAACTTTTTACAAATTTCAAAATCAGATTGCATCCACTTCTACAAATCTTACTCGCAGTTGTTAACTATGCGATTCTACCAGGGTTCAAAAATATAATATTTTCGAAAATATCCGATATTTCGAAATATCAGATATTTTGATATATATCTGATATTTTCAATCAGCACAAAATACAGTCTTCAAAATAATAAATGCATCCTCAAATCACTCTTTTCTTATATTGTAACATGTAGACATAAAATTGAAGTTTCTTTTATTATTAATATCCAATATTTCATTTAACATTTTCATCAATTTTAATAAAAGTTAATTTGGTCACAGTTTGTTCACAGTCATAAGACATTTTCTTTTCTTTTTTTTTCTGACCAATGTTTAATTAGATACTTTTCACATGAATTAAAACTGTTGCATCACTAATATTTTATGAATCTAAAATAAAAAAAGGAATATTATATTTATATTAATGATGTATTAATACATCATACAAATAGAGTACATAACGTTTTGGTTATTTTTAATAATAAATTAACAATATTACTATGATTAATATAATTTTTCATTGTAGATACCATTGTTGGAAAAATAAATATGAAAATATCATGATATTTTCAAAATAAATATTGCATATATATATATCATGATATATCATCGAACCCAGGATTCTACCATGTACATATTTCTAATTTTGGGCTTAATCCTTGTATTTTTTTTAATATTATCTAATTGAGGACTTGCAGAGTGGTCATTGTGCCACACCCACATAAGCATTTGAATCCATTTGCATCTGAGTCAATTCAAGCTAATACCATACCATTCATAAGAATTATCAGTAATTTTCATCAATGTTAATCTTACATTGATGAAGATTTAAGAAGGTGAAATTTGTGAAAATAGTTAGCCAAGGAAGTGTAGGGTGGCAATAGAATATCCAAAACACATGTACTAATTTTTTTTGTTGCAATGATAGCTCTGTTCATTACATTTTATTTTCGTAAAGCTGTAATTTACCACTTTTTTCTAAAACAATGCAACCTGTGAGTCATGGATTGGAAAACCTGAAATGTAGTCAATACCCTCTTTAAACTATTTTGCACCAGTGCTCTCCTGATGTTGACTTATAAGGTTTCTGCAAATGTGTGGTTTTCACCCATTGTAATTAGCATTAGGCCAATCATAAGAAAAATTAATGTCGGGTTACCCAAGTTTCACTGTATTACAAATTAAAATATATACTGAGGTAACTTGAGTATCAAGTTTTGGACCCTTTTCTTCGACTGAAATATTGTGGGAGCTCTACAGAACTCATGATCTTGAAAATAAGCTTTTTTTTTTTTTTGCTAACCACTGTTTATCTTGTAATAATTTTAATACTTTTTAAAGGAAGTTTTCAGGGAATGTATTTTGACTTATATTATGAAGTCTAAATCGATTCTTCATTCATCCGTACCTGAGCTGTTAAAACATTGTTTTACTTTAACTTGTTGAAAAGAAAAAAATTAATCTGGATTTGAACTCTTGAATATTTTACATGTTATGTATTTGTACTAAATAGTCATAAATACCAATTAATATTCTTCTACTTATAACTTTTTTCTTGTCATTAAAAAATATTTTCAGGCTTGTAGTGGAAAATTCCATCCCATTGTTCAATGGCTTTATTTTGATGCTCTTGAATGTTTACCGGAAGAGGGAGGTGTTGATGAATCTCTTGCTCAGCCTGTAAGCCTGGTTTTCTTATTATTGACTACTTGTCTTATTATTGACTTTTTGTTTTTCTCCTTAGTTAATATGATATCTCTTTCCCTCTCTTAGCTTGGAACTCGTTATGATGGTCAAATAGCTATATTTGGTTGCGACTTCCAGAAAAAACTTGCTGACCTAAAATATTTTGTGGTATGAATCATTTATGTCAACCTGAACTATTAAGTATCTGCATAACATTGCTTTCCTGAGAAATTATTTTTATTAAAATGTTTAAAAGAAATTTGAGTTCTTTAATTTCATTTTAGGCAGATGTATTTATAAAAATTCTTTAAAATAAAAACAAGGGAATAAAAACTTGTGTTTGCCAGTGGCATATTTCGGACGAAGGAATTGTAAAAAAAAAGCAGTCGAAAACCCTGTACTATGGAATGAGTAAAAATGAAAACGTGCATAAAGTACAAATAAAGTAGTATAAAAGAGTTAAAAACTCAGCAAACAGCTGTTTCGAGGCTGTCATATGCAAGCCCCTTCATCAGTGCAAAAACGAACTAAAAGTCCACACAATGTAAAACGAACGATAAATGAACAAAAAATAAAAGGAAGCAAAGTAAATAGACATGGAAACCGAAAACACATGCGTCACAGAACAGCAACGACACCTATAGTGCGGGAAGGTTTTTCAAAGAAGATTTGCAAACACTGGGGAAAGGGGAGAGTACTCGACAAATCATTAACTATTGAAGCAGAATTTTTCCAAATGTAATAGGATTCCCAAAAATCTAAATCATAAATCGAGGAACACCCATGAATAACCTTGGCAGAAGAAAAATCGAAAATATGATTGAAAGACCAACAGTGTTATGCAATCGAGGGAAGGAATTAATTGATGAACAATCCTGATAACGTTTTGAGTAGAAGCATTTTTGTGTATGTGATGAACATCCATATGTGTAATTAACATTTTTGATGTAGGTTGGTGCTGGAGCTATTGGTTGTGAACACTTGAAGAACTTCTCTCTCATGGGAATAGCATCTGGTGCATCAGGAAAAGTAATTGTAACAGACATGGATCTTATTGAACGCTCTAATCTTAACAGGCAATTTTTATTCAGACCTTGGGATGTCGGCGTAAGTAACCTATAACATTTCCTACTGTTATTAAAATTGATGTTTTTTAAAAAGTGGTTTGTAGCATTTTTTTTTTTTTAATATGAAGAAACTTTTAATTTTTAGGAGATGAAAGCCAAAGTGGCTGGAGCAGCTGTCACAAAAATGAACCCAGAAGTGAACATAGAAGCTCATCAAAATCGGGTTGGGCTTGACACTGAAATGATTTATGATGATGACTTTTTTGAAAATTTAGATGGGGTTGCAAATGCATTGGACAACATTGATGCAAGTAAGTTATTGAATTTTCAGCTTTTTTTTTCCTTAATGCCAATCTAATTGTGTGTAAATTAACTTTGATTTACATTGATCTAAACGGGAAGTCCTTTAACTTTGGGTTTTATTTATAAACTTCATTTTCAAGGTTTAAAATTTTATTACCATAAAATCCTGAAGGTATAACCCCCCTCCCCTATTTTCAAAACAAATTCAGAAGGGGGGGGGGGTTATAATCGAGATTTTTTTGAAAAAGTAGCCAAAATTGTTTTTAGTGGTTTTAATTTTAAAAGTACAGAAAAGAAATAAGTAAATAAGATTTAATCTTGATGAAGATGGAGAAATTAATTAATAAAAACCTATTATAATTTTCTAGTAGAAATAAATTGCATGAGGGTGCTTTTTTTTTTTTTTTTTTTTTTTTGAAAGAAAGGATTTTGCACCTTAAGTTGGCAAAACTCCTATAATTTATCTCTTGAAAATTCATTATGTACTGAATGTAATAAGATTACCGTAAAAAAGCAAAATCTTAATGTCCTTGTTTCAAAATAGAAGCAAAAATCGCTATCACAGCCACAAATTTGTTACGAAGATTGTAATTTCGAAAACTGAACTTTACAAAGTTTGAGAACGCAAACACGAACAAATCTCTTACTCGATTTAGTAAAGTATACATTTCTGATGATCCTAAACTCGTTCAATTACATTATTTCTCCTTTTTAAAAAGGTTATTTTTAAGTTTCACGCTGCTTTTTAAGCAACACATTTCCAAAATGGCGCTGTGTTGAATGAAGATCATTCAGTTTCACAAGTGAGAACAAAAATGCTCCTTCCAAAATGAATTAAAAGCAGTACATGCGTATAAACTTCTTTTGTAATACATATGAACAAAAAAAAAAGTTGTCCTTGCATCAAAAGGAGTCTAGACATTTTGAAAGGAATAAATCTTGGAGAGCATTTTTTTTTTCTTTTCTTTAAATCATGGTGTGTTTTTTTTTTTTTTTTAATAGAAGAGCAAAACTGCACACAGAGGGGGAAACTAAACCTCTGTAAATGCTTTCTTCTGAAGCAGAAAATGTTATCCTTCTTTTTTGGAGGGAGCGGAAAGTGTAGAAGATTCGAAAATTTTCAAGTGGGGGGTGGGTATATTCAGGATTTTAAAGTGATTTCCCTTTTCACAAAAAAGGGGGAGGAGCTATAATCGATAGGGGGTTACTTGCAACATTTTATGGTATGTGTATTTCATATTATGTGTTTCATTTCACCAATAAAAAGGATTTTAATTGCCATGAGTAGCAGTGTTAGTGCTCAATGCTCAACTATTCGTAACCTGGATCCCAGGGACCCATTAATGAAATAGATTTGGGTCCTTTGGTGGAAAATGGGAGTCCCTGAAATTTTAAACAGAAAATCTTAGCGTATGAATGAATAATATAAAAATATTTATACTTAGGGGGAGGGAACTACCCACATAGTGATTTTTTCCGGGTTCGTACGGGTCATGGAAATCCTGGAAAGTCATGGAAAAAAAATAAGCAAATTTCAGACCTGGAAAAGTCATGGAAAATAGATTCAGTCTAAGTGGTGGAAATTTATTTTCTGTCATGGAAAAATGTTCTGGGAGAAAATAACAGAGCTAAAAAATAATTAGAAATCTTGAGTGATTTAGTGTTGTACCATGAAAGCTATTTAAACTGGAAAATTGAACAAACTCAAAAAAACATTGCATCCAAGTTTGTTTCCATCACTCCTAAATTAGAATTTTAAATTTTATCAGAGTTTATCTCAATTTGTTGAAGGTTTTGGACAATCTTTAGTCAGACAATAGAATACAGAAATAGGGAATTCTAATGTTCAAAACAGTAGTGCCCTACATACAGCCCGCAAAACTAATTAATGCGACCCACTGATACGTTCAGTGTCATTATTCAAACATGTTCTGGAATTTCTGAACCTATTTAATTTATATACATTTGAAAATGTACAAATAAGTAAACAAGTACATTTTTGAATAAATTTCTGGTTTAGAAACATGAATTTACTAAAGAATGTGGCTTTATTTTAAAGAACCAAAAAATTGTCAAATTGACACTAAAAGGCAACTTTTGAAGCAAATTTATTGAAACTTAGTAATGATCCATTCAAGCTTTTCCCCAATCATTATCATTCTGCCTGTTTATAAAAAAATAGTCAACATTTAAGCATCATTCACTGTAGTTTTACTTAACTTAAACTTATGATGAAAACAGGCAAGAATTATTCAGTTTTTTAGGTGTACACTGATATTTTTTCAATCAGGTAGTGGCATTTACATAGAAGTTTTGCTAATGCTCATTTTCAAAAAAAAAAAAAAAAAAAAGTTTGATATTAAATAGTACTATTTTCCTCATGTAACAAAGTCATGAAAATTTTAATGAAGTTATGAAAAAGTCATGGAATTTTTCCATCCAAATAGAGTATAAACCCTGTTTTTTTTTTTTTTTTTTTTTTTTAAACTAAAATACTAAATAAACTAAATTGGTTAATTTTGCCCTAATTTTTTGTCAATATCATTGTAAAATTATTTTGAAATAATACACTTGCAAGACTAGTTATATAAGAAACTATTTAGTAAGTTACAATGAGATAAACTTCACAGGACTGTGCATTGATCAGGCCCTGACAATAAATTGATGGCTTATGAATCAGTATTTATTCTTAAACACACAAATTAGAATTGTTTCGAGCATGCTAAAGATTGCTTTCGGCATCTTGGGAAGCAAAAGAACACCATGTTATAGAATGTTGATACAAACTTGTTAGCTATGTAGGTGTTTGTATGGGGCATTAGTGGCATGTATGTGCCACATTCATGCTTTCCCTCTGTGGCTCCTCATGGACATTGACTCTCCTGGCTTACTGCCAAGTTTGAATTGCTTGACATGTGTTTCAAGATGGCGGTTTAAACGGCATTATTATCATACCAAGTATGCAGTTTTCCTCGAAAATCAGTGGCGGGATGGCGGTTTAAGGAGAGAATTTGTATTGCATTCCTATATATTGAGCGTTTTTTTTCACCACATTTTGTGGCGAACTTAGAGGGTAGTGGCTTAACAAGGTTAGACTGTATATGGTATCGTCCTGTTCGTCTGAACTCTGCCTAATCCGAGATTGTGTAAATAATGTACTCTTTTTTTTCTTCTAGAGAGAGTGTACTTGAAATCTGAAAGCTTGTCTCCCTTTAGTAAGGTTACTGTACGAATAGTTCTAAGAGGCCAAGTTCAGTGCAATGATCACATAAATGGGTAGTTGAAGGACATTTTTAGCCATTAGAATTGAAAAGGAAAATTTCAAGTGCTATCATAATGAATTACATGGAATGATCTTTATTACATGACTGTTCCAGAAACTGTAGATGCTCCAGGATTGCCTAGCACCTGGAAAACAAAAAATCTGAAACTGTCAGACAAAATAAAAATGCCTTTTAATAGTGGAGGGTAAATCATAAATCCTCTATTTCTGTGAAAGTCAGAATTTCTTTTCATTCCTTTTGCATGAGGGGATGTAGATTCTGCACTAGTTGCTGTAAAGCAATTTTCCTTTAATTGATCTGCATCATTTTGATTTGTTCTAATGATCTGCATCATTTTGATTTGTTCTAATGATAAGAATAATGTCCATGAAAATTTCAAGAGTGTTGCATGCATTTTGATATTAATTTTTATTAATAGGTGAAATTTTATGTTGGAAACATGCCAACCTTAAACATGTTTAGGAATTTGCTTGTTATGTTTCAGATTTCAATTTACATTCATCAAATATGTTATTTTCATGATTGGAAAGTTTTAAACATATTCCAGACAAGAATGGCTTTATTTATTGTTTTTAGTTTTTAAATTGGAATTATCTTGCTTTTATTCTAAAACATCCATTGTTCTTAGGAACTTACATGGATAGAAGGTGTGTTTACTATCGAAAACCACTTCTGGAATCTGGCACCTTAGGAACAAAAGGCAATGTTCAAGTAAGATTTGTTTTGATCTAAAATTGTAATATTTACATGAAGAGTAATTTAAGTTGCTTGTTTCTGGTGCCTAAAGAATTCATATTCTTAATATGAAGGTTCTAGCTTATTGCCGAGCTTTTCAAATAACTAAATTGATTTTCTGCTTGTCTTGTAATTTTCAATGCAGTTGAAAGTCCACAATTCAGTAATTTTTCAATTATTTCTGATACCCCCCTCCACCCAAAGAAAAAAAAAGCTTAGGTGCCCAAAGTTATAAGTTAAAAAAAAAATAATTTTAGTTTTTATTATGGACTGTAGAAAAATTAGGGGAAACAATCATTTAGAAGTTCTAAAATAAGGTAAATACAGTGAAACCTCAAAAAAAAGTGTACATACCTCTATAAAGTTTTGAATTCATTTTCCTTTGTGTTCAGTAAGTAAACAATGACAGGTATTGTGAGGTTCTGGGGAGTTGAGCTCCGACTCTGATAATATTTACTTCTGTTTCGGAAAAGGGCTGGGGGGGGGGGGTAATTGGCCCTGGGGGAGTTGAGAAACTTTGAGTAGTAGTTTTGTAAAAATATTCTAACTAAATTCCGAGCCAATAATGCGTCTATTTTTCACTAAGCTTCCCTAAAACATGTAAAAATAGTCAAGGTCACAGATCAACTAACCAAAGCTGCACTATAGTTCTTGCTGAATTTTGATAGGTGTAGCTGGCTCCTCGAACTTTAAAGAATTTACCTAGTAGTGAATTACAAAGATTTCAAATTAACTGTTTTTAGTCGCATTCTGCACTGAAAATTAATTTAACTATTATAGCATCCAGTCCCATCCATAACTTTTGCTGTTAACTTTTTTTTTGACAATATCATATTCATTTTTAGAAAGTTTTGATATTTTCGGTTTTGTAGTTTTTAGGCCCTGATTTTTAATAAGGGACTTGGAGAGAATCTTGTTAATTTCTTCTATCTCGCATTGAATATTATGAAAACTAAAACAGTTGCTTCAAAAATCCTCTTAAGTATAAGAATTTTTGAATTTTTAAATATATAAAAATTGTTAAGTTCTTGCAACATTTTGTTTATAGACAAAAAATATTTTTTGTGCTTTTCCATAGGTTGTTATTCCATTTTTGACTGAATCATATGCATCATCACAAGATCCTCCAGAGAAATCTATTCCTATTTGTACATTGAAAAATTTCCCTAATGCAATTGAACACACACTTCAGGTATTAAATTTCAACCATGCTTTTACATATGTTATTTCTAAATTTTAGTAAGGATTTTCTATCTGCAAATTAATGTGAACTTTTTTTAACTCTTTTTCGTTATCTTTTTCTCCGAATAAACTTTCTTGACATATTGTGAAAAGCAACCCTCTTGTAAAGAGACAGGATTTTTTTATATTTTTTAACTAGTTAAAAACTGAGCCAATGAGAACTAAATGAAGTGAACAATGAACGCAAGCAATTTGCTTTGAAAGTAACTCAGAGGAGTTCAAAAATAACACTTATTTTTTTGGTAGTAAAATTGACTTATGTGCATTTAATTTTGTCTTATTGTACATGTATATAAAGCTATAACAGGTTAGCTACCACATCAGTCACTGGAGAAAACCACCAAACTATCGTTCAGCCCATGTCTGTTATTACTGGCAATATCAAGTGTGAAATGAAATTTAAAACATTTTATTGTTTGTTAATGCAGGATTGTATCATGTACTTAATCATAACATGTGAAAAATTAAAAGTAATTTTTTTTTCAAGCAGTTGAAATTTTTAAAAAGATTGTCCTTCAAAACCTTCATACTGCACCATGGGTCTGACCTGAATTTCTTTGATTTCCTTCTGTGAAAGGGGTGTTGAAATATTCTTATTGATTTTTGACTGTGACATTTTGATAAAATTTATTTTAAAAATCTTTCAGTAAACATTGCTAAAATGTTAGATATATTAAAATGTATTCAAATTTATTAGTGGGCTAGAGATGAATTTGAAGGACTCTTCAAACAAGCTGCAGAAAATGCTTATTTATACATGACGTAAGTTTTTTGAATTTTATACTGTTAAACATTTTAATGCTGGAAGTATGTTATTCAGATTGTAATTAATTTCCATTTTTAGGGATCCCACATTCAATGAAAGAACTTTAAAGTTAGCTGGAAACCAACCGGTAAGAGTTAAAACTTTTTGCAATTTTAATCATTTAAATGATACTTTATTTATTTTTGAAAAATTTTATAACTCTTTCTAGCTTGAAGTGTTAGAAACTGTGAAACGAGTAATTATGGATGAGCGGCCTAAATCATTTAAGGATTGTATCGTGTGGGCTCGACTGCACTGGGAAGAACAATATCACAATCAAATTAGTCAACTTTTGTATAATTTTCCTCCAGATCAGGTAATCATTAAATTTTGTGTGTTTTAGTTGTCTTTTTTAAAGCTTTCTATCACAGAGAATATTTCTAATAAGTGCTTCAAAGTTATAAACTTTTATAAATTTCATCACATTCTCTTCACTGTTTTGTCTCTTTCCTATTTAGAGCCGATTCAAAAACATTCAAGTTAAATCCGAGCCTCTTCATTACAGCTATAGCAAAACTCATAGTAATAATCTTTGTTTTCAAATTTTGTTTTGTTGTATGTTGAGTTTTTTTATATTTTATAGCTTACAAGCTCTGGTGCTCCCTTCTGGTCTGGTCCGAAACGTTGTCCAAAACCTCTTGTGTTTGACATCAACAATGTAAGAATGTTATAATTTTATTTTTCTACACACGTTTGTGTTAAGATCTAATAAAATTTTGTATCTATGTTACTGCAAAAGATAAAAAATTGAAGAATGTCAACATGCACCAAAAATATTCAGATTTTCACAGATGCCTTTGGTATGTGAATGTTGATATTCACCGACTAATGTCGACATTTACCAGATTTTGGCCTTTCGTAGTAACACATATCTGAAATGCTCCAGAAAACTTAGGGGATGACATTACTCATCAAGACAAACAAGATAATGCAGTAGATCATGTCTCATGACGCATGAAGTCTCAAATGATATTTAAGGGATATAAATGCAGACAATGCGTCTAAAAATGAACAAACTGAGATAAGAATGAAACTATCCAGAAAATGATTGCACAGAGTAGGTCAATACAGCTTGTGATGTCCAGAGAAAACAAAACTTTTTGCTAAGTTTTTGTTTTCTTTCTCACTGGATATGCACTGAGTTTTTGAAAGGAAATTCAGTGTTGTGCTACTAGCCAGTTCTGCTGAAAAGCAACATGGGAAATTTTGATACAGTCAGACCTCTATGTATCAAAGAAGCAAATTGCCGGAAAAAATTCGATATATAGAAATTTCAATATAAGGAAGTAATCTTATTTTATCATAAAAGTATCCTAAAACATTAAATTAAAAGCTAATTTTCGTGTATGAAACCTAATTTATAATTTATACGAGCATCAGATTAAATGAAAGTTAATAGTTAAAAAATAAACAAATTACATTTTTACGACAACATGCATCTTCATATTCTTTGGCAATTCAACTTGATCGCAACATTGGGTGATTTTCGTTTTAACAATGATCGAGAGAAAAGTAAAAAATCAATATACTGAACTTAAATGATTTTTACTGAAGCTAAGAAGACTAGGAATGGTAATCAACCGACAAAAAGGGTAACTAGAAACAGATTTTACATTGTTACTGGTTACAACTAAGATTTGAAATAAACTTGAGGGAATTTAAGGACTTCAGCGACTTAACTACACACCTTTCAATCCCAGATTCCTTATGAGTTCCATAGCACCCTGTAGTGAACATAATTTTCTCCTCTAACCTTCATTTTTCATGAGACACGGTCTACAGTGGAAAAAAAATCTACGAATGTCTCAAATTTTTTTCGATACATAGAAACAATTTTTCTTCATAATGAACATAGAAATTTGCTAGGATTTTGATATATAGAAAATTTTGATATGTGGAAGTTCGATGGGGAGGTTCAAATGTATTTTTATTACTTTTGTGATTCTCTCCTTTCATAGTTGTTTGCAACCCCATGTTTCATTGCATTTTCTGTTTATCTTAATGAGTACTATCATTCTTCCAAGCTTGTTGGAGCATTTCAGATGTACCCTGTATATGTGTGTATATATGTGTACAGTCCGGTCCTGACTTATGCGAGGGATGCATTCCAAGACTCCTCGCGTAAGTCGAAATTTCGCATTATAGAAAATTGTTGTGTACATGATTTTTTAATTAACAGACTTAACTAACACACTTTTAACTTTAGGCATTCTTAAACTGTTTTAGACCATTTTTTAACTATATTGCCTTTTTTTACATAAAGAACTGAATTTTTTAATGTAATTTTTAAAAAATAGCTGCATTATTCAACGTAAAATACTGTTACGATGCACAAAACTAATTATGGGAGAGAGAGAAATAAAGTACGGTACGTACCATATGTAGTAATAAAAAAACACTGCACTGTAAAAGTAGATACATTAAGTTACATTTATAACTTAAAAATCGAAAATGATTGATGCGGCACAAATCAGATCGTTATTCTAATGTATTTTTTAATACAGTACGTTTGCATTTTTTTTAATAACATTTACATCTATGGTAACACCCCTCTTTCAAGGTCTCTATAATCTACAATACAAGAGCAGATTCCAATTTCATATTTTCATTTTGCTTAAATACTACTCTGCGAGCTTCATATTAAAACCAAGTGGTAACTAATTACACTCTAGTAGTTCAAGCTTCAGCTTCTTAAATTGTCACAATTTTTCGCTTTTTGTTTCTATTTTCAAACTTAAGATGAAACAGCATGCCTAGGTGCCACAATTTTTCATCACTTTTCATATTTAAAATAAATAAATGAAAAATGAGGAGTGGTGATATATACACACTAATAAAGCTATGTTTATAGTGTGGTGCATGGTAACTTGCATAGTCAGTGATGCTGAAAGGATGAAAGTACATTCACGAAGTCAATGTTTAGCAGTTAATAAGAAAGCCGAAACGCTTTGTTATTGGCTACTAAACATTGCATCACGACTCCTTTCTAAATATTTTTGTGTCGAGAGCGAGAAATTCGCTTTAGCTCTAAAATTCATTGCTCCTGAAAAACTCGTGTTATAGCCATTTCGGGTAAGTCGGATCACGTTGTAGCGCGAGTCAACTGTACATACGTGTGTGTATATATATATATATATATATCCACACACATACTTTTAGTTTTTGTTAATGTCTTTGAATTTTCATGGCTTTTTCAAATGGTTTAAATTCATAATTGCTTTTAGTATTTGAGCCGGGGCAGTTTGGTGTGGAACGCCCTTCTGGCGCTGCGCTTTAACTAATCTAACTTAAATAGCCCAATCAATGATGGCCAGAAATGACCTAATTAGTGATATAAACATAGGCGCTTCTCACATCTGATACTTATTATTTGAAATAAATGAGCAAGTCCACTTTTATACCAGTTTCTAAGCATTTTAAAGATATATACAAATACAAAATTATGCACTCAAGTTCACATATAGAATGCATGGCACAAACCCTCTTAAGGTCCATTTCGGTGCAGATTCTAATAATGAGCAAAGCTCACTATAAAACAGTGAAAAAGTAATAAAACATTTTTTAATGAATTTGATATTGTAGATGATCCATGCTAATCATCTAATCCTTTTCAGCCACTACATTTAGATTATGTTGCGGCTGCTGCCAATCTTCGAGCTTTTATGTATGGTATTCCTGCTAACAGAGACAAAGAAAATATTGCTGAAATGATTAGCAGTGTAAAAGTTCCTGAATTCATCCCAAAATCTGGTGTTCGTATTGCAATCACAGACTCGGAAGCTCAAGAAAATAATGCTACAGGTAAGGAAGTCTTTTTATGTACTACAGTAAACTCTCGACGTTCATATTGTTTAATATGTGTTTTTTCAGCCATTGCTTATCTTTAAAAAATTTAGTTAGTGGAAAGCGATTGTCAAACAAAAAGTAGCTGTCTGGGAGTAAAGTCATTACTAGGATATTAACTTAGCACACAAATGGGAAGAATTGACTTACATATCCAATTGTAGCTCTGAAAATGTAATTTAGCTCATTTCTGATGATATGAGAAAAGAATCAAGGCTTTGTATGCGAGGTATCTTCCACTGGTAATTTTTCGGGATTGAGTTCCAAAAAACTAGAAAGTGCATAATTGTTCAAAAAGGGAAGGGTTTTAAGTTCGAATTTCAAGGGATTCTTTTTTTTCTATTTTGTTCGGAAAGTTCCTATATTTCTATAAAAATTCCTATATTTTATCAAAAAATTCCTCTAGTTTCCTAGAATTGTTTTTAGCAAATGCCTCTTCTAGGCCTAAGTGTGGAAGTTGCACATACTAATATGCATTATTGTTTAATTATTGCCAATATAGAAACGTCTAATAATAGAAAGGCCAATTATATACTTATTTACGTGACTTTTCTGCAATAAATAAAAAAATAGTGCATATTTTTTTATTTTTAGTATGTTTTAAGTATTTTAGTGCATATTTTTTTGAATTATAAATATCTAATTTTAGTGGACTTAATTGTTGATGCTTCACAATTAATGCATGCATATTTTTATGGTTTTTTAATGTATATAATCCAGTCTCTAGTCATGACAATAGTGTTCTTAACTCTAAGATCAATATCTGTTCTCTTTTCAGCGGATATTGATCGTTTATCACAGCTGCAAAGTGAACTTCCTCATCCGAAAGAACTTAATAATTTGAAAATACAGCCTATAGAATTTGAAAAAGATGATGATACAAATTTTCATATGGACTTTATTGTTGCTGCTTCAAATTTAAGAGCAGAGAATTATGGCATTGCTCCAGCAGATCGACATAAAAGCAAACTGATTGCTGGAAAAATCATTCCTGCGATAGCTACAACAACGGCCATAGTTTCCGGCCTAGTTTGCTTAGAACTGTATAAAGTAAGCTTTCAGCTCGTTTAAAAATTCAGTTACCCATAGCTGCCAAGTGCTCCGTTTTTCCCGGAGTTTTTCCGATTTTTATTGCGTACTCCGAAAATCCGATTTTTTTCCAAAAAACTCCGTTTTTTTTTGACTTTGCTTGTACACTTTTCGATTTTTGAGGAAAAAGAAGAAATTTCCCTATCCTCAAAGGCAGGAATAGTGCACAAACTCAACAAAAGAGAAGATAATTTGATGCTTTGGAAGCTTAATGTCAGGATAAACACTGAGGGGGAGCGTCGATTGGAGATCATCGTTTTTTCATCAAGCATTTCAGCTACGTGTAAAACGTAGCCGCCATGTTTGGTCATTATACAAGATGGAAGTTAGTAGACGATGCTTAAGCGCCTTCATTTTCAAAGACAAAGTAGAATTGGGTGTTTCTTTTAACTGCAAACTAATTAAAAAAGCAAAATGTGATGCAAAATGGGTTTTTTTTTTGTTATTTTCAATAATTTTATTGAGAAATATGAAAACAGTTATACCATTTAAAATTTCATTTTATCCTTATTGCTTTGGGCACGAATGTGCTAAAAATTCGCAATTAAATTGTAGTTTCATGGGAATGTTTTATTTTTAAATTATTTTCATGCAATAAATTCAAAATTTTATGTCTGAATTTTTGACTTAGTCGCCATATTTGGTCATTTGCGAGATTTTAGTACACAAGACTCTTAAGTGGCCAAGTTTTCAAAATCTCAATTCGATGTTTATTGCAATGAATTGAAAATAATGCAAAATGGGCTGTTTTTTTTTCCGGAAAATTCTAAATTTTTTTCTTGAAAAATGCAAAATTTTCTTTTTTCAGAATATTATTTTTTCCTCATTGGTTTAGTTTCTATTATGCTAAAAACTCGCTATTTCGTCTAAATTTTAGTTTTTTAAGGGTCATTAATTATTTATAATTGCTTTTCATGCAAGAAATTCAAAATTTTATATCTGAAGTTTTGACTTAGTCGCCATATTTGGTCATTTGCGAGATTTTAGTATACAAGACTCTTAAGTGGCCAAGTTTTCAAAATCGGAATTAGTTGTTTATTGCAATGCAAACTATTGAAAATAATGCAAAATAGGTTTTTTTTTTCGGAAAATTCTAAATTTTTTCTTGAAAAATGCAAAAATTTTTCTTCAGAACATTATTTTATCCTCATTGGTTTAAACTCTAATGTGATAAAAACTTGCTATTTCGTCTAAATTTTAGTTTTTTAAGGCTCACTAATTATTTATAATTACTTTTAATGCACAGGGTTCGTACAGGTCATGGAAATCCTGGAAAGTCATGGAAAAAAAATTATAAAATTTCAGACCTGGAAAAGTCATGGAAAATTGAAATTTTTATTGAAAGTCATGGAAATTTATTTCAAGTCATGGAAAAATGTCCTGGACAAAGGGAAAGGAACAGTAGCTAAAGGAGCATTTGAAATCTTGAGTGATTTAACAGTATAGCATATAAAAGCTATTAAAAGTGGAAAATTGAACGTTCCAAAAATCAAATCTGAATTTTGAAATCCCTTTACATCCACTCCTGTAGCAGTTGTTTGCCATTTTTTGCGATGTGATTTTACTGCCTGGACATCACTTATTTTGAATTTTCTGTTATTTTCAATACTTCTTATGTTTCATATTCTGTAGTAGCAAAATTTCACATTCTTAGTTTAGCCATGCCCACTCAAAAAAAAAAGCAATTCAATTGTATGCAAGTTCAATTCCATCACTCGTAAGGACTTTATTATTAAATTTATCAGAGTTTATCTTAATTTGTTGAATGTTTTGAAAATAAAGATTTTAAGTCGGGCGATAGAATACAGAAAAAGAGGAATTTTTAATGCTCTAAAACAGTAGTGCCCAACATACGGCATGCAAAACTAATTCATGCGACCCACTACTACGTTCAATGTCGGGAATTAAACGTATTCTGGAATTTCTGAACCTATTAATTTATATGCATTTGAAAATATGCAAATTTGTAAACAAAACAAATATACTTTGGTATCAGGAGATTGATTCATTACTGACTAATTTTTTTCAAAAAAGACCTGCTTTAGAAACATAAAGAACTAAACTATGTGGCTTTACTTTAAAGAACCAAAATACTGTCAAGTTACGTGGATGATTAAAGGCACTGTTGACGCTAAAAAGTAACTTTTGAAGCAAATTTATTGAAACTTAGTGATTACTCATTCAACCTTTGTCCCATTCAATTTCATTCTGCCTGTTTAAAAAAAAAAAAATCAGACATTTAAGCATCATCATATTCGTTTTACTTCATTTTTACTTTACGAAAATTTATACAGTGCAGAACCTTTTATCCGGGAACCAAAAAACCGGGAAACCAGAAAACCGGCACCTTTTTGCCGATTTTCCCGCCATATTTAAAAAATAAGCATATTTGGCAGTTTTTGAAGCACTAAGCATTTTTTTGAAATACCTAAAAGAATATGAACGGTTTCTTAATAAATCTTATATTACTCACAAATAACTTGGGAAAATTTTTACAAAAACGAACTTCAAAGGGTTATATTTTATGCAGGGAAAAATTTCCGAAATATTTTCTTGAATTGAAAAGGACACTCGTAAGTCTGAACTTTTCGTTTTTTTTTTCCAACTGAAAACTAAATAAATGATATTGTCGCATTCTAAGCAATATTTAATTGAATGGCCTTTTATTAAAGCCGTTTAGAGCGCAAGTGACGTCGCGAAAGTGCGGAAAGCGCCGAAAACCAGATTTGCGAATTTTCCGGAGAGTCGATCATGGGATCTAGAATCCAATTAACGCAAGACTGTAATAACTCTAAGAACTCAAAAATCAAATTTCTATTGACATTGACTTAATGCAAAAGCAAGAGATATCAATAACTACCATAATCGCAAACACCAGAACTTAACAAAAAAAAATTTTTAAAAACGCCTTCATTAATACAATTTTTTATACACTGAAGTAGAAAAACCGCACATTTAGGTTCAAAAACTTGTTTCGTGCCATTCCCTTCATTATCTTTCGTTTTAAAACATGTTTAAATTTCTCTCTCACAAATAGTTTTTAATATTTCAAAATTTATAAGCATTTCTGTACTGTTTTCTTATTATTTTAATATGTATTACTATTTATTATAATAATTTAGGCTTTATAAGCAATTGGCCAATAGAGCTTTTTAGCGATCCAGAAAACCGGGAAATTCAGATATCCGGGATAGCGATGGTCCCGAACTTCCCGGATAATTGGTTCTCTACTGTATGATGAAGACAAATAAGAATAGTTTAGTTTTTTAAGTGTGCACTTATATTTTTTCCATTACGAGTAAGTGCTTCAATGAGGCTGTGACATTCATATAGACGTTTTGCTAATGCTCATTTCCAAATATTACCAAGTTTGAGATTAAATAGTGCTATTCTCTTCGTGTAAAGAGGTCATGAAAATTTTCATTGAAGTCATGAAAAAGTCTTGGAAAAGTCATGGAATTTTTTCATCCAAATAGAGTATGAACCCTGAATGCAACAAACTCAAAAATCTATTGTATTGAATTTTTCGCGGTGTTGCCATGTTTGGTCATTTGCAACATGAAGTAGACAAGACTATTAATAGCCTAAGTTCCCGAAAACAGAATTAGTTGTTTGTCTCAATGCAAACTATTAAAAATAACAAAAGACAAAAAGTTATGTTTTTTTTTTTTAAACAATTTTCTTGAAGGGGAAATTTTATCTATTTGATCCTCATTGCCTTGTAGGCTTTACTATAAACTGAAACTATTTCATCTAAATTGAAGGTTCCTGCTGACTTCTCCTTTATTATTTTTTTAATTTTTTTATTATTTTTTTAAATAAATCAGAAATCTATTTTAACTTAAATTTTCCATGCGCAAAAAAAGTATTGAATATCTCTCTTTAAATCCTGTTCATCTATTATTTTTTTAGGGAAGTTGTAAAAACTGCCTCCCCCACTCCATTTTATATTTCAAAACTTGGCGACATTGGTGGTCACTAAGTTTTTGGAGTCTAGTGGCCACTTTCAAAATTTCCGAGTCTTGACCTTTACTTATGAAGTTGCTTTACTTCCAAGTATAAGAAATAATTGTGTTTTTTTAATCTTCAATATGTTCTTATGTATGTAGGATATGTATACAAGCATATTTTAAAAAAAGATTGCAGTTTTATTAAATCAAACAGTAATCATGTTTTTTTTTTAAACTTTTCAATATGTATCTATATAATGTTGCTTTTTTAATGTAAAATAATTTTGTTTTCAACTTGGTTGTAGTTCTGTTGAAAATCTAACATGAAAATTCAGAAAAGCATTTAAAAAGTGCTTACAATTTATGGAAACTTGTTATGGTACAGAAGGAAGGTTTAGCGCAGGCCACGATTTCATGCTCCTATTTTAACCCTCAGTGCTCCTATTTTTTCCCTTAAGTGCTCCTATTTTTTGTATCTTGAAGTTGGCAGCTATGAGTTACCTTGTTTTCAAAAGTGCTTATCCAAATTTGTTGCATTTTTAAGGTTTTTTTTAGTAAAATGGTATTGTGTTATCCAAAAATTTTGAAACTGAAAGTTTTATGGGGAAATTCTCTGAAAGTTGTGTAAATTGTACTACAATACTTGTTGTAACAGCTGATATCTTTGTTGTAATCCCACGTTGCATATTAAAAGTGGGTGCAATTCTCTTTTAGTGAGCTGTTTTACAACATTGTAGTCTCCATGAAACTTGAACTGTAGTAATTTCAATGCAAATTTAACAAGCTACTAAAATAGCTCTGAAGTGCTTGTAATCGTCTTTAAAATGAGCTTTTATACAACTGTTCAGCTCTGAAATATAAATTAGTAAGTAATCGTTTCTAAAACACTTATGCTCAAACATACCGTGCTCAACTCATAAAATGTAACTACATTGTATTTAAGATGAACTTCTGCATGTAAAATTTAAATCAAGTCAAATTTAGCTTTGCATTGTCTATCTTTGCCTTGATCAAAGATTTTTAAATATAATATTTTAGGGCCAGGTCAATACTAGCACTGTTGGATGCAGGTAAAGCCATGCTGTTCTGTCTCCCCCTCTAAACCTTAAGGGGTCGGACATCCAGGGTAAAAAATGTCAAACCATCAAGTGTCATTTTCCGTGTTGAGCCAACGCAAGTGACAAACGAGGGTTGGCAAGCGAATCGCAGGGCTGCCACTGCAGCCTAAAAAAGACTATTTTGAAGTGTTGCAGACTGTGACTATTTCAACCTAAATTAAGCCAAAAACGACGATTTTGTTAAAAAAAAAAAAAAAAAAAAAAAAAACTGCTACTATGTTGGCCTAAAAGCAGCTAAAATGTAAAAAGTATGAAGGGTGTAAAAAAAATGGAAATGTAAAAGCTTCAGCTTCAAGTATCATCGGCTGAACTTTTCAAATTTTGAACTCACTCTGAGTCTGTTAAATTATGGGAAAAGCTGCCAAATGGGCTAGCTCGGCCTGTTTTCTTGCCAAAAATAAGTGAAACAGCCCCTTTTTTTATTTTTTTCTCCTGGCGCCATCAGGCACCGGATTTCTTGCCTATAAGAACAACAATAATATTTTCAAAATAAGGATATTAACGTATGGTATCGTATTGTTGTGATGGGAAATATAAGTTTCGGTTTTGGGGATTGGCAATTACTACCTTGTACTTCCTGGTTAGGCAGGAAATATGTAGTAGTTTAACTGATTCAATGGCAAAACAAGGTTGAATGGCGCAAAGACGGTATTTTAGGTTACTCTGGATCTTTATTTTCTGGCAACCCTGCTGTTTTTCTCTTCTTGGTATTTCTCTGCAGCTACACTATTCACACAATGTTATTTAACAAACATAGAGTATTCAGCTTTATTATTATTATTTTTAATTTATAAAGCTAACGACTTTCCAACCTAACGTTTTTCCAACCCTATGCCAAATAGATTACTATTACAATTATGTGGGTGCTAATCTTAACCTTGTTTAATTCATACTGTTGAGTCTCTTTTTTTTCATTTTACTGTAAATGTGAATAAACTTTAATATGTATTGTAAGTAAGAGCTTTTGAGAGTTTTATATGTGTAAATGATTGTGAATTTAATAACAGTGTTTAGAGATTTTTTTTAATTTAAAAGTATGTTGTACCTTATAAAATAAAAATAACTAGGGTGTGTTAGCAAGGAGGGGGGGGGGGACTCTGAAACAAAAGTGTTTAACTGCAATTGACCTATTGCACGCTGGCAAGGAAAGTGACGTAACTCAACATTTGCAAAAAGTGTAATAGCTACTGACTTAAAATTTAAATTAAATTTGTTTCCTTGCCACAAAACTCAGGTGCATGGTAGTGTATGATCAGTATAGGGATACATTATTAAATTTTATAAATTTGAACAGATACTTTCAAACTCCAAGTATTCATTACTAATTTAAACAAAAAAACTAACTAGTAAACATTAAATTATAATTCTTTTGCGTGTATTGTAATATTGGAGACTATATCAAAACTACTATAGTGCCTAGAAAGAGTAGTGTGCCGATCGATGTAGAAAAAGCGAGGTCGAATCTGAGGAAAATCCAGATGGCGCTGCGCCCTGGGAGCACATTATGTTTCTCAATCAAGACTCGTTTTAAATCAGCGATAACATTCCAATTCGCTGCTTAAAAGCCCTGTTTTTCAGATTGAACTTATTTCTTCGTAAAAAATAGATTCTGGAACAAGTTCTATGTCTGGCAGGGGTGTTTATAGGCAATTAAATACAGATTATTAAAAAAAAAACCTTAATTCAGAAAAATTTTAATTGGAAGATTAATCTAAATACAGACGAGCTAAAGTAAAATAAAACCAGGAGTTGATTTGTATACTTAAAGGCAATGTAAATTTTAAAAAAATTGCTAATTCAGAAATTATTAGCAGATTAATGTTAAATACAATAGATACAGTAAAATAAAAATGAAAGAAGCCTGTTGAAAGGGCAAAAATATGCTACTGACCCTGACAAATATGACACTAAAAAAAATAATGATTGAAAGATAGAAAATATTGTGGCACCAGAAGCATGTCATGAATTTAAGCAGTGTACAGATATTTCAACCGTTAAACTCTTCCAAAATTGCAAAAGGTAGTACTTAAGTAGTCAACATATGGAGGTTGATAAATATGATCAAGGACAAATTTTTGCACCTGACAATAGCAGTCAATTTAAGACAGGCCGTCAACTTTCTGGTTTTGTTGCGTGTAAAATAAGAATCTTTTTTTTTTTTTTTTTTTTTTTGATTGATGCAATTGTCAAGATAAAATTCTGTTGCTGGTTTGGATTTAGATAGCTTTTTATGTGCAAAATTTTAGTTTTTGTATTGTAAGTTTTTATATTAATTCTCTTTCACTCTTTCTTTATATTTGCAGCTTGTTCAAGGTCACAAAAAGCTAGAATCATTTAAAAATGGATTCATCAATTTAGCTCTTCCATTTTTTGCATTTTCAGAACCTGTACCTGCTCCAAAACAAAAGGTATGACTTCAAAATGCTTTTAGTCTTAAAATCACAACATGACTCCCAAACAAAGAGAATATACTAAGTACTTGAAATTTATCCTTAAGTGCAGTAATTATAAAGCGAAGATAGTCGATAAATTTCTTTTAATCATCGAATTGCTAGATAGTCTTATCAATGGTGTATCTAAGCAGGAGTTACACTCGGCGCAGTAATTTGTGGTGTCCCACTTCTACCCACAATTTTCCATCTTTTTCAATCCTTGACTTGTTTATGCATGCTAGGTGATCACTTTTTTTTTCCTTAGAATTATTTGGCATTTAAATATGTTTTCGAATATTTTAAAAAGCTGTTTTCATTTCTTTTAGATTCCTTTTTTATTTTATGTATTGGAAAATGACCTTTGAAAAACAGCGTTATTATCTATCAATTACGTTCATGTTTTTTAAAACTTCTTTTCTCACATGTTGATGTTTTTGTATGTTGAGTTTTCATGAATAAATTTAATGCTATTTTGGTTTTAATTATTGGATATTAATTTCCTCAAATTATTTGCTGGCACAATCAAGAGCCTTTGATTTTGTAATTTATTGCACTTTTCTCTTAATTTAAATATGACATACCGGAGACGACTAATACTGTTATGCATAAATGCTTAGTAATCAGTCATTTATTATTTATTTTGATGTTATTTTTTAAAAATGCTTGTGTTACTTCTGAAAATGTTAGAAAAGTGTTTTTTTAAGACTGTTAGCATTGTTATTGATGAATTTTACTTGCTGTGCCAGGCAGTAAAAATGATTTCAGATCAACTACTAGGAATTTATAAACAGCTATATAAGCTACAAGTATAATTAGACCTCCTTAAGCATTATTTAGCTGTAGGTACAGATGTTTTAGTTTTTATTTAAAGAAAAGAAATATGAACCTAACCACACCTATATATATATATATATATATTGTATTCTGACTTTGTGTAGTTCAGAAGGATAAATTGAACATTTTGCAAATGCAAAAAAAAAAAAAAAGCTTATGATAAAACTACCATAGTTTAAAAAGTAGAATAGATTACATAATGACTGCACGTTCATTTATGTTGCACTTAAGTGTTTCTTCCATGTTTTATGTGTTTTTATTCTCTTTGTTCTCTTTATGTCTTATTCTCTTTGTTTTGTTTCAGTATTACGAAACTGAGTTTACACTGTGGGACCGTTTTGAAATTAAGGGTGAAATGACCCTTCGAGAGTTTTTAAATTATTTTAAGGTAAGCTGATGAAAATTTCTTAAATTTCAAAAAATTAAGTCCTAAGTTTTTTTTCTGTCTAATGTTTTTGCTTTTAATTAGGATGAACATAAGCTGGAAATTACAATGCTTTCCCAGGGCGTTTGTATGTTATACTCTTTCTTCCTACAAGAACCTAGACGAAAAGAAAGGCTGGACTTATTGTGAGTTATGAGTTTGATTTTATTTTCCTTTAATGAGTGATCTGTAATTGTTTTGGCTAGGCTTTATGTATAATTTATATGCTAACTAATTCAATTTTGCAAATTTTTTTTTTATAGAATGAGTGAAGTAGTAAAAAGAGTATCCAAGCGTAAAATAGAACCTTATATTAAAGCCCTCGTCTTTGAACTATGCTGCAATGATGTTGAAGGTGGAGACGTAGAAGTTCCATATGTTAGATACACACTTCCCCAAACAGTATCTGAATAGTACCATGTATAGTTCATTAAAGGTAAAACAGCATACTTCTTTCCTAAAATTAATGTTCGTTGCCCAGGAACAATTTTCATCTTTTTAACAGATGAAAAGTTTTAAAATATTTCTGTAAATACTAGTTTTGTGCAGTAAATATGTTAATGTTAGTTTAATCTAAGTCTCAATACAGTAAACTTCAAATTATGGATGATGAAACTAGAGAAATGCAATTCTTAAGACCACTAAACATTGTGTTGCAAAGTGATTTGTAAGATGTCGAGGGAAACTACAGCAACAAAAATACATGCGACTGATTAAAAAGCTCATGCTAAAAAAAGTGCTGTCGAAATTTTAAATGTGTTTAAGAACTAGAAACAGAATTTTTTTTTTTTCAATGATCTATGATCTTTTATTTAGTTTTTTCTTCAATGTTTTTCTAAAGTGTATCAAGCACAATTTTTAATTTTATTTGCCCTTCTCTCATAGTCTTTTAAGAGTCATCCACAATTTTCACTATGTTTGGTATGTGTGCCTGCCACTTGGGAGTTTACTGTATTAAATATTTTATTTTATTACCAGACTTTTTTTTTACAACTTGGTTTTTTGCCTATGAAAAGTATTTTGAAAATTGGTTTTTAATTATAAATCTGTTTTCTATTAATGTTTATACACCAATTTTTGCCATTCGTACTGATGCCCTGCATTTAAATTTTAAAAGTTATCTGTAAAAGAACCTTGATAGTGGAAAATCACTAATTTAGCGTCTTACAACGTTATAAAATTGTCGGTTTAGAAGAAAAACTCACTAAATGCACTTCAATTTCTGGAAATGGGGGGGGGGGACATTTTTTTTTTATACTTTTTTTTTTAATTGAGCAAATTAAATTGCTTACTATCCTTACTTGACTGCTATTGACGTTCCGGCTCCATTTTCCAATGTTCCCATGTAATGGTCATCTGTAGTGGTATATAAGGCAGCACCTCATCCATATTTATACTTACACTCCCCTCCGAAAATGTTCTCATTGCGAGTGTGGAATTCGCGTTAGGCCTAAAATTCTTTACTGGTGAAAAAACAGTTATAGCCATTTCACTTAAGTCGGATCGCGTTGTAGAGGGAGTCAACTGTATCATAAAGAATTTTGGTGCTTTTAAACTTTATTACATTAAGGGGGATGTTCCTTCAACCAATATTCTAATAAGCGGACTCAACTGTAGTTCATTAATTTTTGTTTTAAGTGTTTCAAAATACAGTTGACATTTCAACTAAACAAGAAGTACATTTTTATTTGCACAAGGTTCTTGAAATATTGGCATGTTGTTTAATTAACAGAGTCGGAAAGTAAATATTCAATATCATTTGATTCTGTGAAAAGCAAAGGGGTGTAAGAAATCATTTTAAAGTTTAGATCCTAGGTAGTCTTCTATTGATTTTTTTTTTCTAAATCATGCTGTATAGCAGTACCTACCAGGACTTACTTTCTCTTGTCCCAAAAGAGAAAAAAGATTCTATCTTTTGCAATGGTTATATCTCTCTCTCTTTTTTAATTTTCAAAATATTTTGTAACTTTCAACATTACATTTTCCTCTTTGCTCTAAAAATGCAAAATCAAGCACTTTTCTGACTTCTATTGAAGAGGGAAAATTTGGCCCTGAGATTCCCTTATCTTCTAAGATAGATTTTTTCACTTGGTGCTTCTTTATCAATTTTTTACGTGTTATGTACAAAAGTTTGATCTTATAAAATGGCAATAATGATTTTATTATCGGGTGATCATAACATGTTTTGATATTGCAATCATTATGTTCTTCAAGATTTGATTTTAAAAAGTGACTGATTTTATAAACCAGTGATTTTATTAGTGGCAGACACTGTACTCCTAAATTTGCGACGTATGTCGTAGAACAGGTGCCTGAGCTGCAGAACAATTCTGTTCAAATGAAAGAGAAAAACTCGAATTTTCTACCGCAATTCTAGAAAAATCTGTAAAATTTCTGCTGAAATGGCAGATTTTCTTAAAATGTCTTCCAACTAAAGATTTAATGTTTCAGATTTCTTCAAATTAGAATAAAATCTGAAATTCTCACAAATTATGCTTATTCGTCGTAAAGCCAGGGATGAGATTTTTCCAGCTTTTTCTGTTGACTTTTAGAACATTTCCTCCTTTTTTTGCTTCTTTCAGGCCTTATTTTTCTCAAAAATCGGAAAAAAATACGATCTTCTCAAATTTTTTGTCCCTGATTTCTTATTTTTTCTATTTTTCCCCGTCGAATCTTCATCCTCCTCGATATGTGCCGAAAACGTATGTTTTGGAATCATGCCAACGATGTCAAACACGTGCTGCGCCGAAATTTGCATACCTCAATTTGCATACCTCGTTTGAGATTTCAATTTTTTTGCATCCTGCAAGTAATTCAATTATTTTTAATGTTGGGTGGTTTTTCACTATATGCTACCTTATATCTTTTTATCATTTCAATAATATTTTTATTTCTTTAATTTATTTTGGAAAAAATGCAAAAGTCTATCAAAAAATGTGGCATAGCACCCACAGTCTCTAATTTTATTAACTTGGCAGGGTTACTTTTTTTGTGTATTTAAAAAAGTGTAAAAAATATTTATGGTGAATCTCAAACCGTTTAGGCTTACAGCCTGTTAAAAGTTTTGAGATTTCATGATTAAATGAGGTGGCTGCAAGTTGTTCTTTTGATTCTGAAATCGTATTAGGAAGCTTTTAAAGACAAATTTTATGTTCCAATGCAAGGAAAAAGATAACCAATCGTTTATATACATATATATATATATATATTTATTTTCAATTCTTACTGTGAAAAGTATGTTCTACCACATAAAGAAATTTTAGATTTTCCTCTCCATTGTAAATTTTTACTTTACAAACAGACCTAATTTTAAAATTTATGCTCTCACTCGTTTAACACTATAAACTCAAATATTTTTAATGAAAAAAAAATGTATTTTTCTCTAAAAAGTATGTAAAGTTGACACTATTGTGTGATGCAGCAAAGATTGACCTCCGACTCCCCCAACCCTTTGTTCAGAAATCGTTGTCTCTTTTTCAAAATTTAGATTTATTTATTAATAAACTCTCTTGCAAGAAATGGTACATTGCAGCAAACTGTGCAAAATTATTACTTATACTTAATTAAATACGTATTAAATTTAAAACTAGTAAATTAGCCATTTTTTATTGAATTTTTAAATATCATGGCTTGCTATTTTGATGCGGGTTTGAATATCATCCCTTTTTACGAAATTTTTTTGGATTTCCTCCTTTTTGCTCTCTGACCACTCATCCCTGTAAAGCTCGTGCAAAATGTCGGAACTTTATGCGTCATTTGCAGAAACTTGAAATTCACTTTGAACTTTTGTAACATTTAAGATATTTGCTGAAATTCTACAGGTTTTTGCAGAAAACTCTTTGACTGCTTGCATCTGCTTTATGCCCTTAATTGGCATATGAGTTATTTTTCTGACCTCTACCTGAATTTTAGCTCTTTATATTTGTTTTGTGAAGATTTCCTCCTTGTGTTGCCTTTTCAGACCTCAGAGTGATCCTGTTTCTTATAAATCTAAAAAGCTTCAGATTTTTCTTGCGTTTTTGGTTTCCTTTCCTTTATTTTTCCAATTGATCTTCATCCACCACAATTTCTGCCATAAATGTATGTTTTGGGAACATGCCAACATTGAAACTTGTGTCTCGCTGTAAATTGCATGTCTTGCTTGAGATTACAATCCCTTTGCAAACTGAATATATTTCAATTATTTTGAAAGTTTTGACTTATTATATGCTTTATATGCTGCCGTAACTCGATTCATTTAATATATTATTTTAGTAATTCATACATTTATTACCTTATCTTTATTATCAGTAAGTCACCGTCTTATAGCCAGGGCTAAGGCAGAAATACATAAAATACACCACCAGCTCAGTCATTCCATCCCAAGACTGCAGTTCCGTGCTTATTAGCACTTATCAGCCCGGAATAGGAAGTGACTGAGTCGGAGGTGGAAACCCTCTTAAGGAGCCAAGAGTGCCAAACAAACTGGTAGCTAATATAGAATTTGCACTGACCAGACGAGTGACCAAAGCAATGGTTTGGTTCAACTAAGATTAACGCTAAGGCATGGGTATTTTCATCAAGTTACCCGCCCTATAGCCTTCTGGTCACTCATCTGGTCAGTGCTAATGCAATGTTAACTACCAGTTTGTGTGGCACTCTTGGCTTCCTTGAGGTTTTATTCCTCTGGCTCAGTCACTTCCTATTCCAGGCTGATGAGTGCTAATAAGCACAAAACTGCAGTCCTCGGATGGAATGACTGAACTGGTGGTGTGTATTTTATGTATTATCTTTATCACTCTTTCATACAATCGTAAATTAACCCAAAAAAAACTTAGTTCGACACCCAGACTATATAACTGATAAAACTTTACATGTTTGCTTTTCCTATGCATTTGGAGAATCTTACACGGTTTAGGTTTTACAGCTTGTTCAAGTTTTGGAGATTTTATAGTTTTCGTGATCACTTGAAGTACTTGCAGAACATCACAAAGTATTTTGCTTTAGGGCCATGAATAACTGTAAAGGATTACAAGGCAATATCTCCAGAAACTTGCCAATTGAGGAGGAAAATGAGTCATATTTCAATTCAGGGGCTAATTTTACTAAAGCTTGAAAAAAGAATGAGCGAGGTTTAATAATGTTGAAGTATTCAACTTTTGTTTTGATTTTGGCGTCTATTTCTTTGCATGAAAGTAACCTTTACTTGAAACAAAACATGCTGCAATTTTTAAATATGTGATGTAAATCAAACTTCATCCTAGTTAAGAATGAAGTTCATTTTCATAATTCTTTTCCTTTTTATTATTGCAGGAAAGTCTGAAATACAGCTGTTCACCATCTATGAACTTAAAACAACAGGCATAGGACTTTAATTTCGTAAATGTTCCTGTGGAAGTGTGGATAATATTTTTGTCAAGCTTCTTCATCTTTTATATCCACCAGATTTTATATTTATTTCCGTGCTTGTTTAAAAGGCTAGCTTTTTGGCCAAACTTTTCTAAAAATTTATGTTACAATAACTTGCAATCTTAACTAATAAAATTTTCATCTTTTTAGTGTATTTTTCAATCGTATATTGTGCTTGAAATTTGCGCCTGGAAAAGGAATGGGTTTATTATTTTTACTGCTTTAGTACAGTGTCTAGAGATGTCAATGTTCTTCAACTTTGTCAGTGTTTTCAGAATTTAATCAGTAATATTTTTTTTTCATGATGAGAAAAATTTGTTTTATCTGTCTTTTTTTAATTGGTTTGGGACTGAAAAAATAAAAAAAATTCTCAGAACGAACTGGAGATGCGAGGCCCTAGGAGGCCGTGAGCTGTCGCCCTCTTAGCCCACGCCTTGTTACGCCTCTGTTCTTCTGTATCTAATAATATATAGAAAAAAGTATTGGTTTCGTGCAAATTCCGAATTTTGACAGATTTGAACGATTTGAAGTGTGCCAAGTCCATTTCGACCAATTTTGGAAAATGTCTTTGTGTGACCCGTTTTTTGTGGCCAATCTACAGAAAAAAACTACCACATGAAATCGAACGAAATTTGGTACACATGTGTGCCCCTGTGTGAACTTGTGGTTATTGGTTTTTGGTGCGAATTCCTCCAAAGGGAGTGGAGCAATGGAACGTTTGTCATGTGTGCCTGCTAGTCCCAAGGAAGTAGCTGACGGAATCAAACAAAATTTGGTTCATACGTTGTCCCTAACGTACAGGTGCTGATTTAATTTTGTTGTCAATAGCTTGAATGAGGGCTGAGCAATAAACCGTTTTTTGTTACGTGTGATTGCTATATCTCAAGAAGTAATGAATGGAATCAAACAAAAATTTGACAAATAGCCCTTAGAGTACAAGAGCGGATTCTATTTTGACGTTAATAGCTGAAAAGGAGGCGGTGCAATTGAACATTCTTTCTTTTTCATTGCGAGTGCTATATCTCGAGAAGTAATGCTACGTTCTGGATGAAATTTGGAATAAATGTGAACCTATATATGTAAATAGGCGTTGGTTTAATTTTGGCGCCGATCACTCCAAGAAGGGCTTTTTTTTGTGCGAATAAAAAGTTTTATTATTTCAGCTATAAGAAAGATAATGCGTGATAGGCTCTTGTCTGCGTACTTCTCGTGATTTTAATTGTTGGAATCAGCAACGCGCTATCCAAAACTGTGGAGGAGGGAACGCCACGCGAAGAAGGGGCTAGTTGCCGCTGATCCCTGAAGGTCGACAAGAGAGAAGGTACGTTTCGCGGTCCTATAGACGGGAGGTTGCAATTTTCTTCTTGCGGGGTGCGAGAAGGGCTTTTGCTGGCTTTTGTTTGCCTGCCAGGTTACTACCCATTTTACTTTCTTCTATATCTAATGTATAGAAGAAAGTGTTGTACTCGTGCAAAATTTCGAATTTTGACAGATTCGAACGTTTTTGAGGTGTGGTGAGTCCATTTCGACCATTTTTGGAAAATGTCTATGTGTGTCTGTGTGTCAGGTATGTTTTTTGTGGCCACTTTACTGCAAAAACTACCGCATGAAATCGAACGAAATTTGGTACATATATGTGCCCCTATGTGAATTTGTGCCCATTGGTTTTTGGCGCAAATTCTTCCAAGAGGATGGGTCAATGGGACCTTTCTTGAGTTATGCATGCCTGGTATTCCCCAGGAAGTAACTGGCGAAATCAAACAAAATTTGGTCCATATGTTGCCCCTAACAAGTACAGATGCTGATTTAATTTTGGTGTCAGTAGCTCAAACGGGGGTTGATCTCTCCGGAAGTAATGCTATGTTCTGGATGAAATTTGGAATAAATATGAATCCATATGTAAACAGGCCTTGGTTCAATTTTTGCGCCAATCGCTCCATGGGGGGCTGACTTTTTGTGTGAAAAAAATAGCTTTATAATTGCAATAATAGAAAGATAAATCGTAGTAAACTTTCATCTGCGTAATGGGGTCGTTTTCAAAATTTTAAAAGTATTTTATTCTCAAAGAGCATGCTTAAAAACATAGAATCTGACCATTTTTTAAATAATTTCTTTTAAGTTTAATATTTTTAAAAAATTACTTAAATCGGTGCTCTTTTATCGTTTTAACGCTTGTGCCGATGCCATCACAAATGATGAAATTCCATTCAGTGTTGCCTTTCACGGTCCATAATATTTAATTCGCATCTTTCTCGCGTGTAATGGCAGCGATATGGTTGATAGCAAGCGTAGAGCGCAATTGTAATTTGCTTCTTGATTATCATAACGTGGAAATGCGGTAGAAAGATGCGCCATAATGCATCATTTGTGACGTCATAAAGATCACGCCTTGTTTGAAGAATCAGACAATTTAAAAAAAACTGTTGGGAAAATAAAGGTATTTTTTTGCTTATTTTATGAATTTCGGTGACAAAAAGTACTACTTTTGACTGAAGGAAACAACCCCGTGCACGTGATTTTAATTATTGAAAAATGACAAGAAAATCGCGATGATTTAAACTTTTTAACTGTTGCCATCGTGTTTGTTAACAAATACATGTTTGTAATTATTTTAAGCAAGGCTTTTAAAATTTTCAATTTTCATTCTTTGCTTTCTTTTGAGATAAATCGGAAATTGGGATGGTCGTTAAGTTTTGGTTTATGTAATTTTGCTTTTGTTGATAATATTGCTTCCTCGTCAAGCATGGGGGGGGGGAGAGATCAGAATTATAAGAAAGATATAGAAGAAAGTTTCGTGATGGCCGCAACATACTAGTTTCATTTTATCATTAGCATGTAAATAGAACTGATGTGTAAATAAAGCTATGCTTTGCGAATTCTGCTAAATTGCCTCCACACACCAACATTACAAATAATTACAACGGCCCCGCTTGGCTCGCTCTGACATATATAATTCAAGCCATTAAAATTATTTTCAATTTTAGCTCTTTGCTTTTGCGATATTTCGGAAATTGGGACGGTCGTCAAGTGTTTGTGTGCGTAATTTTATTTTTGCTGGGAACATAGCTTTCTCGGTAAACATGAAGAGGGATCAGAATTCATAGAAGAAAGTTTCGTGATAGTCGCAACATACCAGGTTAACATTATATTAAGTAAAGTTTTAATTGTAGTTTTCTGCATACAAGATGGATTTATCAAGTAACAGGCAAATTTATAATCAAAGATGGATGTGTGTCCTATGTCGAATATTATGCTACTATTTAATCATATCTAAATTCATCATATTCATAAAACGTTTAATTGCTATAAGATTTTTGTACTATTTATTTATTGTTTTGGCTGGTGCAAATATTGGTCTAAAACAGGTTATAATACAAGTTATCTAGATTGTTTTAATTTATTAAATTATTATTAATTAATTCTAATATAAGTGTTTAATTTATATAGTTAACACTAGTTAAGTTGTCAAACGTCCCGTCCCCCCCCCCCCCATCCAGAGGTGAAATGATCATTTTTCTTCAACTAAAATGTGTACACACCCTTTTCAAAAAACCTATCACATTTTTTTTTTTTTGGAATTTAAAACTATTTCCCAAAAACACATTAAAAGCCTGCGGCGACCAGCTGGTTCGCCTTTCTATGCAAGTAAGCGCAGGCCCAAAGAGGGGGGCGGGGTACCCCATTTTGTCGAAAAATAACAAAAGCACGTTCACTTTTATGTGAATTCTTTTTTTTTTTTTTTTTCAAAGTCGGGGGGGGGGGGGGGGGCATTGATCACTCGTTGAAGTTCCTTAAATATGGGTCTATCTGTTTCTTAATGACTAGATACCAATATCGACCTCTATATTTATCGATACATTCATATCTACATCTGATGGCAATTAACAATCTTTTTCTATGTATAAAAAAACAAAGATAATGCATAAAACCGAGCGCTTTACTTAATTAAAATAGCACAAAAAGAGCTTTCTGTTCCCCGTATTGTGCAAAAGATTTAAAAAAAAAACCTCACTGCTTTTATTAAATCATAAATACACACAAATATGTAATGTTAAATAACAGCAACAAAACGTCGGGAGGAGGGGAGAGAAACTAATAAAATATAAAACTCATAAATGAGAAAAGCAAGCGCTGCTCTTGGATCACGTGGGCATGACGTAGAGCCCATCTTGAATTGAGGATGGCTAAAACTTCGGCTATATTGCAAGTCGAGCCATGCTCCGCATTATAAAAAAAAAATGTTTAAAAAGAGCGCAAGTTTTTTTTTACTTTTTTTTTCTGAAAAAGGTGAAATGTTTTTACTCTTACATAGTCAAATTTTAGAAAAGAGGTCTTTATACTTTTTGCGGGATGAGTTAAGAAAAAAATTTAACCCAGGAAAAAATGGATCATTCTGAGAAAAGCAGGAATTTTGCTGCTGATTTAAAAAAATAATAAAATTTCTCCTAATATGTTAAATACTTAAGATTAAGTTAGATCTATCCTAAAGTAATAAATCTATAATAGTGGTTCAGATCAAACGAGCAAATGTTCAAGTTTTCTAAATTACATTGTTAGTGCCACATCCATGGATGAACTTTGCCCACAGATGTGATGCCCACGGATGTGATAAAAACAACCATTTTCTACATTTTAAGAACATGTGCTTTTGAAGTTTTGACTTGAAAGTTGAAAAACAAATATTTTATATTTAATATTATGCAATCATTCGATGAATTGATTATCTTACTTGGTTATTTTTAATATGTATGAGCCACAGATGTGGTGAGTTGATCTTTACTTTTTATAAATCAAGGACAAAAACTTAAAATAGTCACAGAAATCTCAAAGCAAGCTTCTGTTTCTGTCCCACTAAACAAAATGACTTCTTGAGAGTTGATCCTACAACCGATACAGTTTGGTGCTGCAACCTGGAAAAATTTATTGGCGCTTTCCAGTGGCGGCTCGTGCCTTTATTTAGCGGGTGGGCCCTCTGTGTAAAGTTTTCACAATAATATTTGTAGATAAGATGGATAGAACTATAGTAAGTAATGCTGAACAATAAAATGTAGTCCTTTTGCAGTTTCTTAATTTCGAGCATCTCTTCAAGCGGCTAAGTTGAAGTTGGTGGTTGGTTGAGAAAATAATGCATTTGATTATTTTTTAAATTTCCAGCTAAACAATCTAAATTTAAAGACACCCAACACATGCAACTAGTAATAAACAACACACGCAGTATTAATCAAACTACAATATTACTCTTGATACCAAGACGTTCAGTACAAGGGCGCCCATATGCAAAATTTTAAAGGGGGGGGGCTCAAAAATTTTCCCCATGGTTTAGCTGAGTATTTTACCCCATGGAAACCGATTTCAGTACAGATTAGAGATATTAAAATTTGACATTTTTAATAACTTATTCATTAATGGCTGGAAAAGAAATGTTTACATTTTTGCAAAGAAAAAAACACTAAGAAAGGGGAAGTTCTCATTTCTAAAGGGAGGCATGCCCCCCCCCCCTATGGGCGCCATTCTTTCAGTTAATCACGCAGCAGCATTAATTTCGATTTTGCCGTGTTTCCTTACATCAAATTACGAATTTGGTAACAATATTTTTTCTAGAAGCACAAACAGTTTCCTAATATATTCCTAACAGTGCTAATATATTCTTCTTTTTCAAAATTAGAATTATCTTTAATTTTTATGCGCGAAACCACATCGCAATACCTAAGGGTCACATCACATTCATAATGCTTTTTTTTTTTTTGCATTTAAATAAAATGTTACAAATTCTGTAAATAGTAATCATTATAGTAACGTAACCTGTAAATAGTTTCCTGTAATGAATATACGGCCCCTATACATTCGGCTGAAATATACTATCCCCTATTTTTCATTGATAAAATTTGAGAAAGAAGAGAAATAAAATAACGGTCTACGAGAAGCATTTCGAATCTTGTGGAATATTTGAGAGCTCTCTTTTCGGTGTTTATAAAAAGCGTCTCGCATGATAAAAGTTAGTTTCGATTGAGAATTTGTACTGAGAGTGTATTAGCTCTGTTTATTGCGAAGCATTTCGCTGTGTTGTTTTTCGTATTTGGAAGTAAATACGTGTGTAACCGTTGAGTTTACGGTGTTGTGTGATATTTGCTTAATTGCTGATGATTAATTTAGTAGTTGTTGACGATCTTTCCTGTACATAATGTAAATAAATTTCCTGTGTTTTTAATCAAGAACTGTGTCGTCCTTTCAAGAAAGTTGGAAGTCTCACCGGATCCGTTACAATTGGCGCCCAACGTGGGGCTTCTTCCGGACTTTCTTGGAGTAAGTGTGACTTTAGACACTTTGGATTTGGGACTTATTCTTTTATGGTGATTACTCATGCAATGGATGAACAATTAAAACAACTTCTTGACGCAATCAACTCTGTGAAGAGTGATATGGCGGCTAATCAAGACCAATTAAAAAGTGATTTGACTGCAAGTTTTACTGCAAATCAAGAACAATTAAAAAATGACATTCCGGCTAATCAAGAATAATTGAAAAATGAATTGGCGGCTAATCAAGAACAATGGAAAAGTGATTTAATGGTGCTGAAAAATGATTTAGCTTCTATCCAAGAGGAAATTAAAAACGACCTTACTTCGGTAAAGACTGATGGAAAATAAATTTAATGAGATATAGCATCGAGTTGATGCTTTTGATAAAAAATTTGAAACAGTAGAAAACCGTATCGCAACAGTTGAAAATCATGTGGATGAGAAAATTAAAAACATGGAAAGGAGATTGGCAACCGCGGAAAGCAGCTCTGTACAGTTCGGCGCTCCCACATCGGTTGCTCGACCGTCCATTAAACTTGCCACATTTGATGGGAAAACTTCGTGGCAGGTTTACAAAACTGAATTCATGATAGTGGCAGAAGCGAACGGATGGGACTCTGCTACCAAGGTCTGCCATCTTGCAGCATCCCTGAGAGGTGACGCAGCGGACATTCTTCAGACCCTTCCGGACAGCCAGCGCCTGGATTTCGCCGCCCTCACATCTGCGTTGGAGCTTCGCTTCGGTGAGAAGTGCCAGAAAGATTTCAGCCGACTCCAGTTCTAGTCCCGTTTCCAGAAAACCGGGGAAACCCTGCAAGAGCTAGCGGCGGACGTTGAGAGACTGTCTCATCTTACTTTTTGCGACTGTCCTGCGGATGTTCGAGACAACCTGGCACTCAACTACTACATTGACAGGTTTCGAGATCCGGAAATCCAGAAAGCTCTGCGGATGTCAAAGACCTGAATTATGCTGTAGTATATGCGATGAGATACGAGGCCGCCCAAGAAGTAAATCGTGTGGATCGCCATCTAATCCGGACTCTGGAAGCTGATGAGTCTGCATCCAGGTCGTCCCATCTCGCTGAACTCGAGAGACAACTCGGTGACTTGGCAAGACATCTGAACAGCATAACAGCCCAAAAGAAACGAGCAGAAGTGCTGGAAATGCGGTAGTGAAGGGCACCTGCGAAGGAGTTGTCCGGCTCACCAAGCTACGCGAGGGAAAGAAATCACCTCCACCAGAGCTCTGCAGATTTCCTCTGCTAGTAGTGGCAGTGATGGACTTTTCATTTACGCACATGTAAATGGGAATCCTTGCAAACTGATTGTCGACACTGGAGCCAATGTGACAATTGTTAGGACAGATGTGGCTCGTGAATTTGGATTGAAACTGTTGTGGACATCAACACGCGTGAGTCTCCAGACTGTGACAGGTGAGAAAATCGAGATTGAAGGTAAAGTGGACTTGGTAATAGTGTTTGGGAATGCCATCTACCATCATACGGCATTCGACGCTGATATCACGGACCCCTTCATTCTCGGATTGGACTTTTTAAAGAAATATGACTTCACCCTTGACTGCAAGACGAATGAACTGCACTCGATGAGAGAAGACATACCCATCTTCAACGTTGAAAATTATGTAAAATCCGCTCATCAAATAGCCCAAACAGATTTATCGATTCCCTCAAGGTCAGAATCATTAATACCTGGCTCCATTGAAGAAAGCAATAGTTTTCGATTTGGACTCATTGAATACCCTAACGCTTATCAATAATCTAAAAGGAGTGCTGGTAGCATCTACGCTTATGGACCTTTCTAAGGATGTAATTCCTGTGAGAGTCGCCAACGTGAGTGAAAGGCCAAGGAATATCCGAAAAGGTGAAGTGTTGGCAACTTGTACTCCAGTAAACTGCATCATTAGAAGAATCAATTCCCCCGAGACTGTGTCTTCTGAGTCATTGACATCGAAGTTAATTGGGAGTGCGCCATTATCGAAAGATCAAAGAACTGCTGCGGAACAATTGATGGACGACTTCAAGCATCTGTTTTCATCTACATCGGAGGATGTTGGCCGTACGAATTTAACGCAGCATAGGATTTACACTGGAGAACACCCCCCTATTAAACAGCATCCAAGATGACTACCGTTCGCCAAGAAGGAAGAGGTTGAGACCCTCCTGAAAGAGATGAAGGAGAATGATGTATTCGAACTGTTATCCAGTCCTTGGGCCTCTCCCATCGTCTTGGTCCGAAAGAAAGATGGCTCCACCAGATTTTGTGTCGATTATCGACGGCTGAATGAAATCACCAAGAAAGACAGTTACCCTCTTCCACGGATAGACGACACCCTGGACACTCTTTCCGGACACAAGTGGTTTTCGACCCTGTACTTGAAGAGCGGCTACTGGCAGGTTGAGATACACCCTGATGACCGAGAGAAGACAGCGTTTGCAACTGGACAAGGCTTATGGCAGTTTAAAGTGATGCCCTTCGGCCTCTGCAATGCACCAGCTACGTTCGAGCGTCTTATGGAGACAGTGTTAAGAGGACTTTCCTACGAATCCTGTCTGGTCTACTTAGACGATATCATCATCTTGGGACGCAGCTTCGATGAACATCTGGCTAATCTTAGGAAAGTGCTGCAAAAGCTTAAGGAAGCCAATCTGAAGTTAAGCCCGTCCAAATGTAATTTGTTCCGCCGGGAAGTGAACTACCTTGGTCACATCATCTCTTCTGAGGGTGTACAAACCGATCCAGAAAAGGTATCTGCAGTCAAGAATTTGAGTCGTCCCGAAAACATCCATCAGCTGCGAAGTTTCCTGAAGCTCTGCACGTACTACAGGAAGTTTGTGAAGGGTTTTTCCAACATTGCACGACCTTTGCATTAGCTGACGGAGAGCAAGCAAAAGTTTGAATGGTCCAAAGAATGCGAAGATGCATTTCTACGACTGAAGGAGGCTTTAACATCAACGCCTATACTATCATATCCTCAGCCTGGAAAATCCTTCATCCTAGACACTGATGCGCGGCACGAGGGCATCGGAGCTGTTTTATCCCAAGAAATTGATGGCAATGAACATGTCATCGCTTACTGGAGCAAATGCTTATCAAAGTCGGAGCGAAATTACTGCGTCACCAGAAAGGAATTACTGGCCATAGTGAAAGCTGTAGAACTCTTCCAACATTACCTCTACGGCCGAAAATTTCTGCTTTGGACAGATCATGCCTCGTTAACTTGGCTTTTGAACTTCAAAAATCCGGAAGGCCAGAGAGCCAGGTGGATACAGCGACTCCAGGAATATGACATGGAGATCAAGCATCGAAAAGGGTTGTCTCACGGTAATGCAGACGCTTTACCAAGGAGACCCTGTCCTGAGAACTGCAATTATTGTTCCCGAATCGAGAAACAGTACGGAACGACTAGCCCTACTGCCTATCAGGTGACAGTGACTCCAACCTCATCAGAACCTGATCCATGGAGTGACGACCAAGTTCGAAAAGATCATCTTGAAGACCCCGACATAAAACCAATTTTGGAGTTCATGGAGAGTGACAGTCGGCGACCTAGCTGGCAGGACGTTTCCATCTTCAGTCCTGCAACAAAAAGATACTGGGCTTTATGGAACTCGCTCCATTTACGGAACGGCGTACTACACCGAAAAGGGGAATCTGACGACGGCAAAATATCTAGGTGGCAGTTACTACTTCCCCGATCAAGGATTTCAGATGTCCTGAAAGAAATACATAGTAGTGCGACTGGAGGACATTTTGGTGTCTTGAAAACCCTCAATAAAGTTCGCGAGCGCTTCTTCTGGAGCAAGGCGAAGGATGACGTGGAGAAGTGGTACCTTTCTTGTGACGCCTGTGCTGCTCGTAAAGGACCGAAGAAAAGAAGCAGAGGGAAGCTACATCTGTACAATGTTAGAGCTCCTTTCGAACGAATTGGAATCGACATCCTGGGTCCTCTACCAAGAACTGCTGGTGGGAACAAATACATTCTTGTTTCCATCGACTATTTCACCAAATGGCCCGAAGCGTATCCCATTCTAGATCAAGAAGCTACCACCGTAGCAGAGACTCTAGTCCAAGATTGGATCTCGAGATATGGAAAACCTTTGCAGATTCATTCCGATCAAGGGAGGAATTTCATCTCTGCTGTGTTAAAGGGCCTATGTCAAATTTTCCGAATTGAGAAAACTAGGACAACACCACTACACCCACAATCGGACGACATGGTGGAGAGATTTAACCGCACAATCCTGAATAATCTTTCGCTTAAGGTATCCAGAAATCAACAGGATTGGGACAAGAAGCTACCATTGTTCCTGCTGGCCTACCGCAGTGCTGTCCACGGGATTACCGGATATGCCCCATCTCGGATGCTCTTCGGACGAGAGCTTCGGCTACCTTGTGATCTCGTCTTCGGTCGTCCTCCGGATGCGCCTTCATCGCCTCAGGAGTACATCCAGGATCTCCAGGCCCGGTTGGAAGTCGTTCATAACTTCGCACGAGAGCGAATAAACATCGCGGCGGAGAAGATGAAGACCCGATATAACACAAGGTCTACTGGACATGAATTCAACGAAGGCGACAAGGTTTGGTTATGGAATCCCATCCGACGGAAAGGTCTTTCACCCAAATTGCAGTCGCATTGGGATGGACCCTATCAAGTTCTTAACCGACTGAATGACGTCGTAGTGAGGATCCAAAAATCACCTAATGCAAACCCTAGGGTTGTACATTATGACCGGTTAGCCCCATACTATGGCCATAGCTCATGAGTATTTACGTAAATAACCATGGTTGATAACATAAAAGTTGTAGATAATTTTTGCTTTTAATGTTTAGTAATATTTCTTGTTATTATTGTGTTTTCTGTATCTGTTAGTTATTAATTAATGTGTATATTTGGAAACTTGTGATAGAAGTTTGGCACCCTTTCTGGGGATTGTACTGCCCGGGACGTGCAGTCCTTGGGAAGGGGGAAATGTTACAAATCCTGTAAATAGTAATTATTGTAGTAACGTAACCTGTAAATAGTTTCCTGTAATGAATATACGGCCCCTATACATTCGGCTGAAATATACGAACCCCTATTTTTCATTGATAAAATTTGAGAAGGAAGAGAAATAAAATAACGGTCTACGATTTTCGAGAATCATTTCGAATCTTGTGGAATAATTCGAGAGCTCTCTTTTCGGTGTTTATAAAAAGCGTCCCGCATGATAAAAGTTAGTTTCGATTGAGAATTTGTACTGAGAGTGTATTAGCTCTGTTTATTGCGAGGCATTTCGCTGTGTTGTTTTTCGTATTTGGAAGTAAATACGTGTGTAACCGTTGAGTTTACGGTGTTGTGTGATATTTGCTTAATTGCTGATGATTAATTTAGCTGTTGTTGACGATCTTTCCTGACATAATGTAAATAAATTTCCTGTGTTTTTAATCAAGAACTGTGTCGTCCTTTCAAGAAAGTTGGAAGTCTCACCGGATCCGTTACAATATGTATGTAATTCTTTGAAATCTTTGTATGCACTTAGTTATTAACCAAAATTTTTTTATACCATAAAAAAATTCAAAACACTTAAGAATATTTCAATTTTATTTTTTTAAAAAAACGCTTTTTTGCTTTTGCACGTATTTCAGAAATCTTTTTCGCTAAATGATCATAATAATTATTTCTAAAAAAATGTGCATTCGTTTGCTTATCCTGTTAAATAAAAATATTCTGCCGTTCTGCAAAAAATCGTAAACTTTGTTTATAAGGATATAACAAACTCTCAACATTTTAGTAATGTATGATGTGCTTATTCAATGCACAATTTTGTGAAATAATTGTACTGACTGCAAAACGTATTATTTTGATGCTGTATCTTCAATATTAAAAAATTCTTAGCTATTCCAATAACACGGAAACACGCACACAGAACCACAACAACAGTAAAATAGTTTGAATTTTGAATTCTCAAATTGTTTTTCGTGTTCGCGAATTGCGATAGGACCCTACTCGTTGGGTTTCTTGTTTCTGCTAATGGCTTTTATCGCAACCGTAATTTGAATTCAAGACGTCAAAATTCAAATCAATGTCAGTGGCTGTATGTTGGATGTTATGTGCTGGATACTGTTTTCATGTAATAAGGATTGTGTTAAGTCGAGAAAATTCGTTTATAAATGAATCGATTCCGAGGCACATGGACACCTGCATTTTAAGCAGAGAAAAATAAAATCAAAGGATGGATGTCTTTTAACGGGTCAAGTGAAAACAATAAACAATTCTTTACTGATCAAAGAAAAGTTTATCGAGAAAACACACACCTAGCGTGAGACCTAAAGCCAATATTTTTTTAATAATTAAGCTAGAGCGTTAGAACTCTTTCCATAATGTTTGAAACAATCTGAAGTTTTTAAATAAATAAAAACCAATAGTTTGGTTATTTTTGAGATAATGTGGCCACTTTGCCCCTTTAAGGACTTAAAGATTAATAGTATCAAAATTATTGAGACCAGTTCAATGTTTTACCCCACCTTCCCCTACTGCTTTGATTTATAGTGTTTAATTCATTTATTCATCATTCAAACAACCACTGCTGTGCTGCAGGCTCATCATTATTCTCATAAATTACCCCATCACTTGTTGTAAAACTCTTGTTTAAGTTAGTTACCTGTACAATTTTCCACTATTTATGCAAAACTAGCTCGATTTAAGTCAGTTGCAGATCCTGGAAGGAGAAAAGTAGCAAATTTCAGTAAAAATCTGAGGAAGGGCCTCATAATCCTCTCCTCAACATCATAAAATGTCATCATAATATGAATATTTAGGCTTTTCATCAGGTTCAAAAATATTTTTTTATGGGGAAACCTAGCTTCCCTATGTCATTAATGATTGTCTGAAATTGTGGTTTCAGAGCCATGTCAGGAGAGTTTTAATCCCCCCTCCCCCTCCCACGGTCTGCCTCTCCTAAAATTTAGGGTAGAATTTTCGCCTACATTACAAAAAAAAATTTAAGCCGCCTCAACATAAAATTTCTTCAGTATGTATCCAAGAGCAGAATTAAGTGCCGTGAAATCACATTCTGTTGCCAAAATTTAAACAAATAAAATATTTTTATCTCATTTAGCAGCTTCAATATATTCCATCAGTTGTATTAAAGTGTTTTATTCACTTGAATTATTTTCTAAACTTTTATTTTTTATAGTAAAAACCAGAAACACAAATTCGTGATTTTTCTGAGAATGACCCAAAAGCAAAATATAGTTTTTTTTTTTTTCAAAAATTCATAAAAAATACAAAAATTACTGTCTGCAAAATTTTTTACATCATTCTTGGAATTAAATTTTCTACATTTTAGAACAAAAAATATTTTTCTGGCGCAATTGGTTCAGCGTCTGCGGAGTAAAAAATACTTAAAACTGCTAAAAATCATATAAAACATTGAATAAAGAATAACTTTTTTTGTAACTAAAATATCAATGTAAATTATAGCCTAGCCTTCCTCAATAAATGCACTATTCAGCACAAAAAGAATTTTTCAAGTCGAACCAGTAGTTCCTAAGATTAGCGCGTTCAAAAAACATACTAACACTTCAACTTTATATTATTAGTATAAATAATAAGTATGCGGGTGCAAATTGACCGTAATTACTATCTTTACTACCACATCCTAATTACCGTTTCCTTTTTTATATATTTGCCTTTTTCCTAATGTAGAAAGTCACCAGTCATAAATTTACGGATGCGAATTTCTTCTCCATTCATTCCATTTGTAGAAACAAGAAATCCAACGAGTAGGGTCCTATCGCCATGTGTGATGAGGACGTCAAAATTCAAATGAATGCCAGGGGCTGCTGAGTATTTTTATTCATTTATAGTTATTTATTTTACGTTATTTTGAGCTATCACGAATTACTTAAATTCCTCACTTGACCAATTACCGAAGTTGATGTTGCTCTGATTTTTCAGATTACCATACCCAAGTAACATAAATCACGTTACATCACGTTGCTCTGAAGCGTTGATATCACGTTACTGATAACGTTGATAGAGCGAAAATATGTCTCGTTGCAAAGCGCAAAAGCAACGATTTTTAGTAACGTTACATCAACGGTTTCAGTAACGTTACATCAACGATTTTTGAAACGTTACATTAATCTTTATTTATCACGTTACATCACGTTGCTTTTAAACGTTGTATTAAAATTTTATTTAAGCTTTGAAAAAAAAAAAAAATGTTTTTTTTTCTTGGTGAGAATGGAGGTGGGTTCGTTGAACCCTTAATTTTTGATACAGTAAGTATTCTGCATTTTTTGTTAATGCAATGATTGTTAATATACTTTTATAAAATCTTCAAAAAAAAATTTTTTTTTTTATTTATAGAATGTCTTATGCCGTTAAAGGCGTTCGAGTATTCTCACACTGTTGCTTCATTTACAATATTTTGTAAAAGCAGTCCTGATATTTAAAAATAAACAGAGCATAACATAGCATAGCCGAATTTACATCAAGTGGAGTTCTATTAATAGTCAAAATTAACTATATTACTACAAATTAAATAAAAACTTCTTTCATAAATAAATCCTTGAAAAAATAACTATTATTATTACTAAAGAACTCCAGAAATATTTTTCGAAAGGTATGAAAGTTTTAAAAAAATCCTCTTACATCAGTACTAGAAACAAAAATTTGCAGTATTATTACTAAAGATAATTTCAGTTACATGACAAAAGTTTCCTCAAAAAATTGTTACAATTATTTCGTCAATATCATTCTGCAAAAAGCCGATTAAATGAGTAAAAAATGGTATCATTTATCGCTTTTATAGCTTATTAATGGAACATATCCCCAAGCTTCAGCATCTTTTTAAGAAATCAATGAATAAATTCTCTAATAAAAGCATCTAACATTATTCTTTCAAACAATATTATAAATAAAGTAACGGTGGGAAAAATACTCAAACTCCGACCAACGGCGGTTCATTAACTTCACAAAAATATGTGATAACACTTTTTTTTTAAATTAAATAAGTATATCAACAATAATACACTAACAATAATACAAAGTACTTTACCGCTAAAAGTGATGAGAGATCACGATTGCGAAGCAGCAAAACAATGGCGGCATAGCAAGCCAGAAGTTGTTTACTGAAAATGGCCACTAGGGTTCGGAGGTTGCCGAAGACGAGGCAAGGTGCAACGAAAAGTAACGATAAGTAACGTTTCTTTTGCAACTGTTTGTCAACGTTACAAATTTAAGAAATTTGCAACGTGATGTAACGTTTCAAAATTACACTTTTTGTAACGAATCGATAAAGCAACGTGATATCACGTTGCGTGGGAAACGGTAACGATGTTTCAACTAATTGCAACGTGATGTAACGATGACGTAACGTTTCAGTGTTACTTGGGTAGCGACGAGAATAAGTCTAGCTCTTTGTTTTAATATTTATTAAGGGGACAAGTTTTCGTCGCCATGATTACAAATCGTTTGCATTCATTCAAGGCATAAAACTTATCTCTGCGAACGCCATTGTCCACCAGCTTCCGCGAGCGGGACCACTCGTATACCCTATGCATACATAGATACAAGTCTAAACACACACACACACACACACGTCTGCATACATACATACACTCACACAAGCTTATGCACATACGCCTGCATACACAGTCACTTGTGATTGCGAAAAACATAATTTGAATTTAAGATATCAACAATTCAAATTTTCTTTTCTTTTTTTCTTTTTTTTTTTTTTTTATTTGCATTATTGGTAGTTTGATGGAACTATAAGCATTGTTGGAACAAATACAGAGTCCAAACGCCAGTTCAATTGTTCACTGAATTATGTGAACAACAATTTAAACTGAACCATTCAAAGGTTAAACATACAGCCCTCACATCTTAAATACAATAGCAAAACTACGTGGACAAAATATCAAAGCTTCAATTATAATCCGAAATACAGAAAATACAATTCATATTATCCGTCAGTAATGCACATGATACTGTGGCATTTATCGTTGGTAAGTAAACAAATTATTTCATTAATGTCAGTAGTTCACAGCCTTTTTCATTACGACGCGAGAGACTCACCGCCTCGTCCGTGTCCTTCAGTTTGATGGAGCTAGGTGTGAGTCGAACCCTTCGAGATAGGGAGGCCATCCAACTAGCAAATGACGTCATCGTTTGTCGATCCACAATGATATTGGGAAGTGAGCACTTCAATTAGTATTTTGGTTAAATAAAACTATTTGGTTTATTTATTATTGTCTTCTATTATTTTAGCAGCATTAAAAGTTCTACTTTTTCATTTGAAAACATAAAAGGAACTGATAATCATACATTAAAAAATACACTGAGCTTAATTCATAGTATTTTACATAAAAACATTTATAAGTCTTACAAAGTATTCAAATAACTAAACACGATTTTATTTTACAATCATGTTGAAACAAAGTGATAAATAAACAGTTTTATTTTTAATTAGAAATTTTTTTTAACTAATCGCATTTTAACTACTCGTATATTGTAATGAAACATTAAGTATTAAGAAGTATACAAATAAATAAATGAACTTTCATTTTACAATTACATCGAAACAAAAAATAATTTTACTATTGTATTCGAATAAGAATTAAATGAAATTTTAAAAAATAAATAAACATTTTTACTTAAGTAAACGGAAAACATGACTGCAATATGTTTCAAAGACATAACATCAAATTAAAGTACATAATTCCAGATTATTAATGTCAACTTAGCTGAGCAAATTTATGCTTTTAAAAAGACGTGAATGCTTGGGTGCCATCCCCCAAAGTAGACGGTGCCCTACCCCCTTCAATTATGAAAACTTCAAAAAAAAAACATCTCCATTTCCCTTAAAATTTCAAGGGTACAGTTATTTATAACTATAGCCGTTGAAAAGCTATCATTACTATGAGACTATGATTCCGACCCCCCCCCCCCCCGGTGGGTACTCTCGAAAAATTACACAGGAATTCAACTTGAAAAACGTTAATTAAGGAATGAATTATACAACATCATGAATACTGTATGTTGTACATCAAAAAAATGTATTCAATACCTAAACAGCCTTTTTTTTTTTTTTTTTGGAATTCGGCTACTTTTCCATTTTTTAGCTTTTTCTGCTGCTAATGATTCTTGTGTGTGTGGGGGGGGGGGCTTTAATAGTTCATCATTTAGGGCTTTTGAAAAATTATTTTAAAAAGCATTAATTGATGACAAAGTAACTTTTTTCAAAAAAACTTTTCATAGAATGATCATTTTTGCAACTTTCTGTAATACTTAAAACCTCATATATTTAGATCAACATTTTGCTGAGTATGCTCTTTTAGGAATTCAATGTGACAGGGGGAAGGGAGGGGATAACAAGAAGTGACATCACGCCTTGTTTATAACAATATGCTCATGTTGAACAGCGTTACATGTAACAAGAAGGGGGGGGGGAGGATTTGTTCAAAATTTTGCAACATACTTTATAGACAGCCATTTAATTCAATTTATGTCACAGTTTCAGAGTTCCTGAAAGCTTATTAACAGAAAACCCAAGGAGTTCAAAAAATATGTAGTTCAAGACATTTTGCCCTTTTTAAGCATAAACAAACAAGCATAGAGCATTTGGCAAAAACACGTTGTGTATCCACTGCTCAAAATTAATCTTTCGCAAGCCCAGAAATTATGAATACCGTTAATTTAACCACAATGTGTGCATAAATATCATACAACTTAAAGACAACAGTGAAAAAAAACCATATATATATTTTTTTAATTTAACGCACAGAACCAGCTTGTTTGAATAACATTGCAGGGGCGTAGTTGGGGGGAAATGTTTGAGTATCGAACCCACGACTTCCTGTGTTCAAATCTAATCTTCTACCTCAGAACTACGGAAGCCCATCAAGGAATGTTTTTTGATCAAAATAACACATGCAAGCGTATGAAAAAAATTAATCGAAACCGAAAATATAAGATTAGTTCAGTTAAAAGCCTGTTTCAATAAACTTGTTTACATATTAACTGAATATCAACATAAAGTTACGTTGCTTCTGATAGCAGCAAGTATATTTGCAGAAAATTTTGACATATGTGTATTGTCAGCTTGGAAAATCCATTTCGAGTAAATGCGTATACAAAGTTGAAAAAATGAAGAAATAAAAAGTTGCAAGTTAACCGTTTCAATTATTAAAAGCAGTATACTGAAATTACAAATTACAGACAAAGATATAAGAAAGAAAACTGACAATTGTTTGTGTAATGGAGGAAAACTTAAGCAATCTTAACTGCATAAAATGTAAATTTGTTTATCTGGGAAAAGTACTTACCTCCGAACTTTAAAATTTATTCCATGAGGCGCAAAGCTTTTTTCTTCACATGCAGGTTGTTCGGAAGCGGAAATCGCTGACTCAGTTTCACTCAGCAGACACTTAAAACTTATATTATATATATATATTTTTTAATTGCTTCTACATTCCGGTACGTGGAAAGGAAGAGATAAATCCAACAGAATTGTATTCAAAAATGTGCATCCGAAGTTACATATTTCCTATTTCATCTATATCAACCAGAGCAAGCAACACTACTGGTTACCGGTAAACTGCACTGCTTCCAAAGTTTCGCGCCAAGTTCATAGATCGACGACTGGTGGCGTAACGAAGCGGGGGGGGTGAGGAGTTGTCTGGCCTGTTATCAAGTGGGTCTCGTGTGAGTAGAACCAGCGATATTAGAACTCATATAGATCGATCACTCCCGTAGGATCCCATGCTAAACGCCTAAGAAGCCTGTCGGAACTTATTCTTTACAGGGAAGCCAACATATAGGTATAGCTTGGCGAGGCAATTTTGGCAAAAAGCATGCTTGAGTAATTGCAAAGGCAGTAAATCGCCAATGCGGATGGCACTGCATTTACGTGCAAATTGCTGTCTCCTCAGTCCTCACTCCCGGCTCTGCGAAAATGCTGAAAAGAAGTAATTAAGCCTCAAGCTCATTTCTGTATGGGAGGAGGATCGAGAAGGGGGGGGGGGGTCTTATGGGCCTGGGTCGGGGCCATCGTGAAGGCAGTTAGTTTCTCTCTTTCTACCGGGCCTGCTTCAAGACTCGATTGCACAATCCAAGTGATCACAGCGCTATCTCATTTTTTTTAAATAAAAACAAACATCATTCGAAATTCGTTTTTTTTTTTTTTTTTTTTTAAATTATAGTAGTTGTAAATTGGTTCAAAATATCACTAAATTTGTTAATTTACAGCATTTTGCAGTGACGTGCGTGATAGAATGCTTAACAGAAAAGAAATCGGATCGAAAACAAGACAAGATGAAAAGAAAATCCACATTTTTATTCCAATGTTATCTTTATATATTAATAGGCAAGCTGTTTTTTTTTCGGTACCGATTCCTCCTCTGTTTGTGAACCGATTTCCTTCACTCTTTTTTTGTTCGGTAGCTATTGCCGAGTTTTAGTGTTATCAATAATTTTTTTTGAAATCTAACGTTAATTAACGGAGATATTAATAAAAAACGAATTTTCGTTCTAAATGGCTCTTTCTACGCGATCGGATGTTCCATTTTTTTCGAATTTGATATGGCTGGAAAGGTCTTTAAAAAATACGCCTAACGAAAAAATTGTCAGGGCGCCCAAGGTCCAATAACCTAAATCCACTAGAAAAAAAGTTATAAGCGTTTTTTAGTAAGCGAAACTCAAAATTTTTAATTTTATCTATTTTCCATTGTTGAAATTCATTGTTGGAAGCGTAAAACATTAAGTTTTAATTGATTTTTTAAACCGCTTTCTCTACACGAAATATGCATTTTAAAGCTTCGAGCTTGGTATCGTTGGAAAGATCGCGAAAAATGCTTTAAAACACAAGATGGGATCCCGAAAAGATGGCTAGAATTTGAGTTAGAAGCAATTAAAAGTTAGCGAAAATTCATCAAAAGCAAATAAAAATTCATTTTTATTTACTTTTTCACGCGACATAGTTAGCGTGAAGAAATTGCTGGAAAATATTGTCTTTGATATTATGGTGTTGCCATTTCTCGCTTGATCGTAAATAAATGAAATTTTTGCATTTGGTTTTATTATTGAGGCTTTTCGGGTAACTACGGGCATTTAAACTGTTTTCATTTTGATTCGCAACTCCAACGAACTATAGGGGGCACTGCAGTCACTGTCTAATGGCCGGCTTAAAAACTAAAACGAACGCATGTGGTAACGAAGAAAATGCTAAAAGTGTTGTGATTTTTGTTCGTATGTATGATATTTTTCGTTTTATTCTTTTTAAATTAATTTTCAAAGTCTTGTGGATATTCTGGCCCACGTAGAAAGAAATGAGAATTCAAGAAGCATTACTAAACGTCAAAGATTAATGCAAACTACGTAGTTCGTAGTTCTAAGCAGCTATTTCCACGATGTTGAATTCGATATTTATCGATTCTTGATAAAACTAAATAATAATTGTGGCCTGAAAAGAACAACAATTAATGCTAGAAAATTCAATGTGACATTACAAATTATTATCGAAAGAAGATGATACTTCTTTGCCTTGCTTGGCTAGCGCTTATTGTTTTGCATTTGTTGCTGAGTTATTTCTCTCGAATTCCCGAATCGGTTAATTTAAAATTTTTCTGTTTCGATTTTTCTAATTTCTGAGTTACGATTTAATTATGTCAAGTTATGCAAATCATCTACAGAATTCTTACGGATATATGCTGGTAGTTTTCTTTTCAGTTGATTGACCATTATTTCTTTTTACTTATCGAATTCTGTAATCTTACTACCATTTTATTCCACTCATGATAAAAATCAAAAATGGTTTAACTAAAAACGCGAAATCTCGCCAAGGCTACTTTGCTCGCCCAATACTAAAACTATAACCCTAAACAAATTTGGCGAAACCTTTCAGCTGAGAATAAAAGGAATAAAGTAAATTCTTTCTCGGTGAAACATTTTTCATTTTGTTCTACGACAATTCGGAACTCCAGCGCTCGAATACGCTACCTTGCGGTGATTTACAAAACTGCCGATGAAACTAAAACATTGCCACGTTGCGTTCCACGTGTGTCTGTTGACGTAAACACAGGCAGTTTGTTCTGAGTATTTATTAACGCAATCGATGAGTCTTAGTTTGCTTTCAGCTACAGAAATTAATTCGTCCCTTAGTAGTATTCTCGAGCTTCTCAAAATAATGTTAGTTTTCCTTATTTCCTTCTAAAATATGAGTTGATTGAAAATGGTGAAAGCGAAAACTGGATTAACAAACTTGGATAACGTTATACAAGGTAAAAATATTTTATTGTTTTGTATGAATTTGTAAGAATATGATTTTTTTTAATCTTAAATTAATTTAACTAACCATCTTTTACAGCAGCATTTAGTTGGAATGGACGGTATGCAAAATATTTTCTTGAATATATTATCGTAGAACAAAATGAAAAATGTTTCACCGAGAAAGAATTTACTTTATTCCTTTTATTCTCAGCTGAAAGGTTTTGCCAAACTTGTTTAGGGTTATAGTTTTAGTATTGTGCGAGCAAAGTAGCCTTGGCGAGAATTCGCGTTTTTAGTTAAACCATTTTTAATTTTTATCATGAGTGGAATAAAATGGTAGTAAGATTACAGAATTCGATAAGTAAAAAGAAATAATGGTCAATCAACTGAAAAGAAAACTACCACCATATATCCGTAAGAATTCTGTAGATGATTTGCATAACTTGACATAATTAAATCGTAACTAAGAAATTAGAAAAATCGAAACAGAGAAATTTAAAATTAACCGATTCGACAATTTGAGGGGCCGTGGTAGCCCGATCGGTAGAGTGTCGGATTCGGGGCCGGAGGGTCCTGGGTTCGAACCTCGATGGTCGAAGACCCACCGTCGTCATTAAAGGGGACTGGGCGACGTTAAATATGCTCGTGGTCTCAATGTCCTCCAAGTGAAACGATACCTCAGAGGGTGCTAGTACTAGGTAGCTATTAGCTCCTGGACTAGTTCAAAATTCTCATTAACTGTTCGATCCGGAGATAGTGCTGCCATCTATCGGTATATAAAATAATGGAGGCAAGGCACTTAGTATGCAGTCCTCGACATAAATACAGTTGTAGTCAGTTGTGACTCTGAATAGGAATAGGAATAGGAATTCGACAATTTGAGAGAAATAACTCAGCAACAAATGCAAAACAATAAGCGCTACCCAAGCAAGGCAAAGAAGTATCATCTTCTTTCGATAATAATTTGTAATGTCATATTGAATTTTCTAGCATTAATTGTTGTTCTTGTCAGGCCACAATTATTATTTAGTTTTATCAAGAATTGATAAATATCGAATTCAACATCGTGGAAATAGCTGCTTAGAACTACGAACTACGTAGTTTGCATTAATCTTTGGCGTTTAGTAATGCTTCTTGAATTCTCATTTCTTTCTAGTGGGCCAGAATATCCACAAGACTTTGAAAATTAATTTAAAAAGAATAAAGCGAAAAATATCATACATACGAACAAAAATCACAACACTTTTAGCATTTTCTTCGTTACCGCATGCGTTTGTTTTAGTTTTTAAGTCGGCCATTAGACAGTGACTGCAGTGCCCCCTATAGTCCGTTGGAGTTGCGAATATATTCAAGAAAATATTTTGCATACCGTCCATTCCAGTTAAATGCTGCTGTAAAAGATGGTTAGTTAAATTAATTTAAGATTAAAAAAACTCATATTCTTACAAATTCATACAAAACAATAAAAATTTTTACTTTGTATAACGTTATCCAAGTTTGTTAATCCAGTTTTCGCTTTCACCATTTTCAATCAACTCATATTTTAGAAGGAAATAAGGAAAACTAACATTATTTTGAGAAGCTCGAGAATACTACTAAGGGACGAATTAATTTCTGTAGCTGAAAGCAAACTAAGACTCATCGATTGCGTTAATAAATATTCAGAACAAACTGCTTGTGTTTACGTCAACACACACACGTGGAACGCAACGTGGCAATGTTTTAGTTTCATCGGCAGTTTTGTAAATCACCGCAAGGTAGCGTATTCGAGCGCTGGAGTTCCGAATTATGTTTTAGCGATTTTTATCTTTTAATAAAACGTTTTGCTTTCGCATGGACAATTATAAGTAGCCTCGAGTAGAGTTCGTTCATTTGACAGTTGGAAATTCTATATTTCTAACTGCAGAGGGCATGCCTACTTTCATAAAGAATATTGTTTGTGCAGAAGTTTTACGTATTAAAAGAGTTGTGTGGTATCGTTTCACTCAGGAAGACTTCCATAATTGTGAAATTGGCGAACTATAGCCATTGGTGTCAAATTATTGGCACCAATGCCAGGGCGATAAATATTTTTATTTTGCATTTGTAAAAAAAGAGTAGAGAAATGTCAATTTGCAAGGAGCTGACTACGAATTAAATCCCTCTTTAAGGTGGGGTTCATTAAATTGTTACCGTTCGTGACAAGGAAGAGGAAATAAATGACAGGAGGGACAAACAATAGGGAGAATGTGATGACATCAGCCCTTTTTTTTATAAGGGTAATTGGGTAAAAGGAACAAAAAGGATTCGATCACAATTCATATGCACTGAGTTTATAACAAAGTAGTATGGCTCACAATTTTAGGCACTACTTAAAGTTATAAACATTAACTAAGCGAATCCAAATTTAATTAATTTCTGAGCCCTGCCTTCGTGGACAAACCCAGACACGTTTAGAATATACCAGTTTCAAGATTAAAGAAACTTATTATTTACAGAAGGATAATAAATAAATAATAATAATAATAAAACATTCAAGCATTGAAACTGCTATAACAGCACGCACAATTGATTTAAATTAAATTTTCGTTGGGTGCTTTTTCTGCAGTAGGAAATGATTTATGTTGCTCGACAAGGGAAGAAAAATTGCTTCTTTCATTAACTGATTGAAAATGTATACTGAATGGGAAGTTCACTTTTGTTCGTTAAAGACACTTGGATAAAAAGAAGCGAAAAGGTTTCTTGAAGTAAAATTAATAGGCACTGGGTTTAAAACAAAAGATGTGTCAAAATTTTAGGCAGCAGTTAAGACGTTAAAAATATTCCTAAACTCGATTGCTCAATTTTAATTCATTTCTGAGCGTACGCTTCATGGGCAAGCATGGTTTCCATACAATAGTTTGAAGAGACAAGAAACGTAATAGTATTTATAAAAGGAACAGAAATATAAAAACATTGATAAAAATAATAATTTAAATATTGAAACTGCTAAAACAGCACACACAAATTTAGTTTTCGTTGCGAGTTTTTTTGCAGTAGGTAATGATGGATGCAGCACAAGAGTAGAAAAATTACTTCTTTCATTAACTGAGTAAAACTGTACTGGATGGGACGGTTTTTTTTTTGGTTTGTTTTTTTATCGTTTAGCAAATTTGGATACAAAGAACAAAAATTTTCAACCTTAATTCATGTGCATTGATCACTGACATACACATAAAGAGTGTTATAATCCCTTAATATTTGTTTAATTAAACTCAGAAAGAGGTGATCAGTAAGGGATTTTAAAAAGGCAACAAATTTAAACTAAGTGGATACGCATAATTGGAATTTTTTAACAGTAGCTAAGTACCTACTAATGGGGAAAAGAAAGATTGCATCTGGAACCATTTTGCGATTTGTTCAAAGCTTTGGATACAAAAGGCTCCCAATACCGCAGGGGGCCAAAGTTAAATGGCTTTCCCATCGTCTCTTCTTATACCCCCTAACAAATTCATTCTCCTCCGTTTCTTGGAATTAGGAGCCGAAGGCAATGGCAACCTCCGCCAATTCCAAGAAACTCCAGTTCAACATTGGCGACGAAATCATGTCAGCTGTTCCTAAAAGTTGGCTTCTGTACGTATTAAAGGTTCCGTTTCTACGGTTACTTTCTCCGCCGAACAAAAAAATCGGTAACGAAGTGATCGTTCTTCATCCCTCTAACTTCCTTGGTAGAACTCCTATAACTGGAGAGGCCGACGCATCCGCCATTTTGGAGCAAGTGTACGACAGGGAAAGCTACCTTTATTGACAATCATTCTCCAAACAGTGAACGAGAGAATCTGAGAGCGAAGGTGAACATGAGCGAAATTTTGGAAACAGTTGGCGTCGTTTCCAGGCGGCCAGTCACTTCGTGGGCTATTATTTATCCATTTCTTTTTTCTCTCAGCATCTGCTGAAATCTGAAGAATGAAGCTTGAAATAAATTTTGGAGCTGTTTACACAATTAACAGCCGAACAACCACATATTTGACTCAATTTAACGCATGCTAAAGAAGTGTAAACATCAGCAGCAATGCTATTGCTATGAAGCACTGGATCAAGTTTGTTCCAAAATGGCGGATGCGTCGGCTCCTCCACTATAGAGGTCATAGCAGGGCTTGATTACTGAATAGGCCAACTAGGCCTTGGCCTAGGGTCTCCCGCTATTTAGGGGCCCCCAAATTGCTAAAATTGCTTTACCAAACGAAAAAAATGGTAATGTTTGATTATAGGGGCCCCTGAAAAAGGGTTTGGCCTAGGGCCCCTCGACGTCTTAATCGGGTCCTGAGTCTTAGATGTGAGTGGAAAGAATTTGTCATCACATGACAATATCAATGATTTTTTTTATAGTAGTTGGCCTTCAAAGAAGCATGGCCTTCCTTGGTCTACCCACCTTATAAGGGTTTTAAAAGGAAAAATGATGCAGTCGTAGAAGCAGTTTCTTACCGATTTAAACTGGATTATTTTCGTTCTATTTAAAAATTTTCAACGTTTATTCCTTTCCAGATCAATTTACTGATTGCCAGCTACGAATCTCCCGTGCCAAACAGACCTAAGGTTGAAAATCTTTATTCTAATCATTACTTTAATAAAACCTGGGGTTCAAAATCTGGCATGTCCAACCAACTTCCAAAAACCACCGCAGAACTTAGGCCAAGCTCATCAGAAACTAAAATGGACGAACGAAGAGGGCTCGACATTGATGTCCACGTGGTTTCAACCACTTCCAGAGGGGACAGTGACGCCTCTCGATTCCTTGACGAGTTTGAGAATGATCTCATCCGAGAAATGGATAAAACTCTGAAAGGACTGAATCTAAGCAAAGAAGCTTTCGAAGACGAACAACTCTGCAGAAATTGTGAGGAGATGATCGAAAATGGTCAGATGTAAGTGTGACTCTTGGTTTTCGTTCGTTTTGCTAGAAAGTGTTAACTATTTTGTGTAAGAAGAGAAGCTTAGACTAATTATGGAAAACTATTTGATCTGTTTAGAATTTCCCAAAATAATGCGTGTTCCGAAACGCGATAACGGCTTTACTCTATTATTGTTAAGCTTCGGCAGCAAGTGTCAGCAATGTTTTGACTTAACCGTTAAAGGGTTGGACCATCAAGGCAAATGTATTTATATGCATTGGATCGCGAGCAAGATTTTTGCCAAATGAGAAACGCTTTTAACTTATGTTCTAATTACCTGAGAAACTTCGAAAAACTTCACCTTATGCAGAAGAAAAAATTCTTTCGAATGACGTGAAATATTAATCGGTGTGGAAATTTCTTTTACTCCTCCTATTTGGCATTTTGTGTCAAATTTTAGCTTAAAAATTAATTTGACAAAAACTAATTCCAAATTTAAAAAACAAAAGGGGAAAAATAAACTTCGCTTCGAGGCGCCCTTGAGATTCGAACTACTTTTGTACCGAATTTCAAGGCAAGGAGAGTTTTTGCTGGGCATCACACATAGGCAGACAAACAAGAAAAACACAAAAATATTTATATCAATCTATGGATACGTAGATAGACAGAAAAATGCTTTCCAGAGCAGAAATCTCTAAGTTATTCATATGGGTATTAGTGGAATATGAGTTACGCTAAAAGATGCACACTTGGAGACACATTCAGTGATTCCAGATGGAATCACACAGTCAGACCAGGTTACTAGGAAATTCTTTCCATTAAAAATTTAAAGCATTTCAAATCATATTCTAAGTACAAGTTTTTTTTACCCCCTTTCACAGTAAAAGATTAGAGACATTAGTGCAACCAGCATCTCATTGTGATCATTGGGATTCAAAAACACGAACATGTTGGTTCGAGAGGAACATAGGAGATACGGTGACTTTCGTTCTTGCGACTAATCTTATGGATGATGTGACGTCGAAGGTGACATGGAAGAAAGAGTTTTACGTCAGACACTCAAAAGACAGAAACGAATTCGTCATAGAACCAGGTAAACAGAGTTAAAGCTTAAATAAGAAATAACAAAGTATAATTGCACAAAATTACAGATTAATCTGCAGTTTTCTGCAATTATATGCGGTCATTTCTTATATTTTTTCAAGCAAAAAGGCAGTGGCGTACCTAGCATGGGTGACACCCGTGGCGGTAATTTGTGGTGTCCCTCCCCCCCCCCCCTACAAACACACGCATAAAAAAAAATGGTTTTAATATTCTATGAAAACATGAAATTCATACAATTTTCAGAAACAACTACGTTTTTGTAACAGCGAAATTTTAAGTAGCCTAATGTGCGACAAATAAAAACTATGAACGCTTTTTGTATAATTTGCCCTAGACGCAAATGTGGGGGGGGGGGGTAAGGGGGTCCGGTGGTGCGCCCCGGGAAAATTTTCAAATTTGTGGTCTTAAAAATTAATTTTACCTTCATATTTTTCTAAAACTTACAATTCCACTTTGGGTGTCACCCAAAGTTAGATTTTACTGGTATCAGAGCAAAAGTGAATGACTGACATCCCATAAGCAAAAGCCAAAATTGAAGAAAATCATGGGTGTTTAAGGCTGACATTTCATTGTGAAATTAAACCATTCGTGCAGTTTTTTTGTTTAGAAGTCAAACAAGCAAAAGAACTAATAAAACAGCCAAAGTTTTAAAAGGATCTTAAATATTTATACATAGTTTTCTTTGAGTATTTATTTTTTATTCATCTGCTCTTTCTGTTCCTTAATAAATATCGCAGTTTATCTTTTTGACTTTTATCTTAACAAAATAGTACTCTTAATATGAAAATAGTAATTCCTATTTTTCATCTGTAAAAAATTGGAATACGTACAAAAATGCAGTTTTATTTCTTCACATTATTTATGTATATTTAAGTAATTGTAATCTTGTCAGAAAATTAAACCTAAATTCACACGATAATTTTGGGTTGTACTTCCTTTAAATATTTGCAATAACGTAATTAAAAAAAAAGGGAAAAAAATGAATGGAGGAAAATTATGGTAAAAATTTTCAAGTTGAAGAAACTCTTAATTTAGCTCTCATTTTATTTGTTGCTGCTGGAAATAGTCCGTATTTAAATAACCTTAGGAATCATTAGTATTTCTTTTAACGGCAAAATTATTGGACGCAGACCCCTCATAAGCGTGGGGCCTAAGAACAGTTGCCTATTTTGCATAAACCATGCAAAATACACTGCATACAATCTAACAAGGCAACCTATTCTTATTTCCAACAAATTAATATGGTGTAAAAAAATTAAAGAAAAAAAAACGTGTTTTTTAAGGATAAATGTGAGGAAAAAAAAGGGATTTTTTTTCTGGGCTTAAAACATTAAGTTTGACTTTTAATTATTTCCTTTAATTTCTCCAGCGAACGCTGTATGGAATATTGCAATCGGTAAAAGAGATATGGAACTGCGATTGAGTCCCATCACGGAGACAGATGTGGATTTCAACAGATTTTCAGCAACAATTCAGGAGGACGGAGTCTCAATGCCTCAAACTTCAAACAATAGAGTGAATTTCCAAATACAGGTTGTTCCAATAGGTCTGTATATAACATTTCTTATTTAACTCATATATCATGTTGTGCACTAATATTTGACAAATAAGGCTAAGCACGGAGGTTCCCCTATGTGTCGCTGGGGATCTAATAGCTCAAAGTGGAATGGCGCCTCTCGCTGGCACCGCCAGTGCCATTTAGTCATCTACGTTCAATGTGATGACTATGCCGGGGTGCACCAGATTTTTTTTTTCCTTGCTAGGGTTTCATATGTTTGTGTAAACGTTTAATTCTCTCATAATTGTTATCAGGAAAGTTTATGACGGGTTGTGGAAGGTGACACTGTGGTTACTCTTCCGTGCCTTGTCAACTTGACTTTCCTGAAAACGAACTAAAAATCTATCATAAAGGGTCAGCACAATAAAATAATACAAATTGGGAAATTGTTCATTTGGTACTACTTTTTATGTTTCAATAAAAATGAAATTCTTCGAATTTTTCCTCATTAAATAGAAATAAAAACCTACATTACCTACTCTGATGCCCCCTCCTCACACGCACCAAACTCCATCTGATGCCTAAAATCGAAAATAATTTCTTCCAGACTTGGGATTTGTGTACTTGGGTGAAACCCTGGAGCTGAACATGCAGCGCTTCTGCGGCCTGCCGTACGAAGGAATATCGTACCAGTGGCTTTTGGAGAGTGACACGGACTACAGCACCTTGCCAAGCAACATGAAAGTCAATCCGTCCGGGAGTTCCGTGACGATTTCCGAGCTTCGAAAGCAGCAGGAAGGTGTTGTCGCCTGCGCGGCCTACACCGGCTTCGGAGCCTTCGTGGCCAAGAGGAGATTCCTCATCAGAGATATAAGTGAAAGTAAGTTCAGTTCAAAATACAGTTCAACCTTGATGTATGTAGATACAGGGTGTCCAGGGAGGGACTCCCTGATTTCAAAATTGAATATCTCGAAAACAAAGGACAAAATTGGAATAAAATAAACTGCATGTTTATTGAGAAACCCCCATAAAAATCCTGTACAGAAATTTGGAAATTAGTAACAAAATTTGTCAACAGGTGGCGCTGCACGCTGTAATAGCAATTTTAGCCCCCATAAATTGTGCTGCGAAGGGGTTCGGCGTTTCAGCAGCAGTAGTTTAGCACCACTAAGCCTTTCCAGGGGTACTTACATTCACACCAGAAATGATTGTCCAACTCCTTCCCGCATTTTAAAGGGGACTTCTATTGCAATTACAGCAACATCTGCTAGCAATTTTTGCTACTAATTTCAGAGTTACTGCACATGATTTTTATGGGCTTCACAATAAACATACTAGTGGAGGAGCAAACGGTCAAGTTTTAGCTCCCGTGCGATTCGCAACTTCAGCGCTCGAATACGTTACCTTGCGGTGATTTACAAAACTACCGAAAAGACTAAAACATTGCCACATTGCGTTCCATGTGTGTCTGTTAACGTAAACACAGGCAGTTTGTTAGGAGTTTTATTAACGCATTCGATGTGTCTCAGATTGCTTTAAGCAACAGAAATTGTTTCGTCCCTTAATGGTATTCTCGATTAGGGCCGTCCGAAATGTGATGATTGTCGTAAATGGCGAAAGCGTAAAACAAGAAAACTCTGGGTTAATAAACTTCGCATTTGCTCTGTTCGATGTTTTTTTTTTTTTTTTTTTTTTTTTTGAAAGGGGATAACGGTATACCAGGTAAGTTTTTTTTTAATTGTTTTGTGTGAATTTGTAAGAATATATGTTTTTTTTTTAAATCTTACGTTCGAAGGAAGGATTTGATAACATTAGCAGAAGAATTAGGGCTTTCATCTCCGCCTAGTTTAAAAATAATTAATTAAACCAACCTAATTTACTTCAGCATTTAGTTGGAATGGGCAGTATGCAAAATATTTTCTTGAATATGTTATCGTAGAACAAAATGAAAAATGTTTAACGCTGAGAATTTTCCTCGCCAAAATAGTGGGATTTTGGGGTTATAGTTTTAGTATTGTGCGAGCAAAGAACATTTGGCGAGAGATGTCGCATGTCAGTTAAACCATATTTATTTTTTATCATGAGTGGAATAAAATGGTAGTAAGATTACAGAATTCGATAAGTTTAAAGAAATAATGTTAGAATCAATTGAAAAGAAAACTACCACCATATATCCGTGAGAATTTTGTTGATGATTTGCATGGCATGACATAATTAAATCATAACGCAGAAATTAGAAAAATACGAAACAGAAAAATTTAAAATTAACCGATTCGGCAATTTGAGAAAAATAATTCAGCTACAAATGCAAAACAATTAGCGCTAGCCAAGCAAGGCAAAGAAGTATCATCTTCTTTTGATAATAATTTGTAATGTCATATAATGAAATTATCTAGTAATTAATTGTTATTCTTGTCAGGCCACAATTATTATTTAGTTTTATCAAGAACTGATAAATATCGAATTCAACATCGTGGAAATGGCTGCTTAGAACTACAAACTACGTATTTTGCATTAATTTTTGACGCTTAGTAATGCTTCTTGAATTCTCATTTCTTTCTACGTGGGCCAGAATATCAACAAGACTTTGAAAATTAATTTTAAAAGAATAAAACGAAAAAATCATGCATTCGAACAAAATTTACTAGGATTATTAGCATTTTCTTCTTTATTGCGTGCGTTTGTTTTACCTTTTTCGTCCGCCATTAGAAAGTGACTACAGTGCTCCCTATAGTTCGTTGGAGTTGCGAATTGTTGTGATACAATTATGAGAGTTAGTTTTTCTGAAAGTTATTGGCACGAGGAAAACGAATTCGAATGTTGGCACCCCCGAAAATGCTGCAAAGGGGGGGGGGGGGCGGTTGTAATAACTGCGTTGGGAGCTAGTGACTTTCCGTTAAATTTTTATGATACAATGGGATCGTTTCCAATATTTTAAAAGTATTTTTTCTGAAATAACATGCTTAAAAACATACGATCTAACCATTTTTTAAATAATTTGTTTAAGTTTAATATTTTTAAAAAATTACTTAAATCTTTCATTGTTTACATTTCTTTCCGATGACATCACAAATGATGAAATGCCATTCTGCGTTGCCATTCACAGAGCAAAATATTTAATTCGCATCTATACTCACGTGTGTTGGCAACGATATGGTTGATAGCAAGCATAGAGCACAATTTTAATTTGCTTCTTAATTATCATAACGTGTAAACGCGGTACAAAGATGCGCCAAAGAGCATCATTTGTGACGTCATCAAGACCACGCCTTGTTTGAAAAATCGGACAAATTAAAAAAATCAATTAAAAAATAACTGTTGGGAAAATGAAAGAATTTTCTGGGTCCATGTTATTATTATTATTTTTTTTTTTTTTTTTTGGCTTATTCTTTCAATTTCAGGGACTAAAAGTACTACTTTTGACTGAAGGAAACAACCTCAATTACTTCATAATGAAAATTATTTGTTATTGTTACAAGCAACAACTAAAAATCAGATAGGTGTTGCCCCTTCTGATTGGCTGTTTAGTGGATCTAATTATCCTCTCATCTGTGACTGGCCACGTGTGCTTATTTGCTTTTTATTGTGTCACAGGGTGGGCATATCTACCTCCCGTATTTGAAGAGGGCGCTGCATGAATTCTGGTGGGAATACGGTGGTGAAAGTAGTATCGATCTATATACGTGCTATTTGTAGTAATTGCAATGGCGTGGCGCTGTGAGCATTGTCCAGTGTTGTGGAGGAGTACATTCGTAATGGTGGTTCTTTGAGAAGTACTCAACGAGCATTTTGCATTCGGTTCCAACTTGGCTACCACTATCTTTTTTCAGATAAGTAGAGTTTTAACATTTATGTACCAATTTTTAGAGCAACAAGTTTTGCAATGAAAGCAAAAACGCCTTAACAATCACAGACCATAACAACGCTGAATAGTATGGCGCATGTGAGAGTTCCCATCCAGGAGGCTCCAAAGCGTTTGACGCTTAAAACATGCAGCTATCCTGTCATTGTATGATTAAAAGATCTGGAAAATCTTGCATATAGATATTCATAAGAAGAGTGCATTGTTGAAAAATTTCGGGAAAATTTACGGTAATTGTTACTGGCATCCATGTTACCAACTATTACCGTAAAAATTAAATGTTACTGTGAAATTTTAAGTTTTCCTCGGTAGACCACAGCAACCAATTGGAGCTGGGATTGCTTATTTCTCCGGTATAAATTACCGTTAAAATCAGAGATGCATTAAGTCCGCCATTTTTCAGTAACAATTACCAGAAAATCTTCGTGAATTTTTAACAGTGTAGTCTTTCTAACCGAACAGGATTATGTCGACCAAGCTGTAATTGAATGCAAAAGGTTATTGAGTAACTCCCGAAGAGTCACAATAACTACGAATATACTTTTAAACAACACACTTCGATGCAAATCGTCATCGTGCCACTTTACTGAAGCTACTACAAATGACACGTATACTGCTATCAATCGACACAACCTTCACCATCACAACCATAACTCACACTGCGCACTCTTCTAAATACGGGAGGTTGGTATGCCGCACCCTGTATTTTGTTCATTGTAAATATGTCTCATAAACTTTTTCTTATTTTAGATAATGACATTTCACTCGCCGTCTTAAATCTTAAGAAACATAAGGATTCGGTCTCTGGACACCGGCAACCCAAATCGAAGCGCTCACGAATCAGAAGATCAGTCAAAGACATCGTAGAAATAGAAGAGGAATTTGAAAATCAGTTTGGAAACAAAAAGAGAACAGCTCCACCTTCAGATATTCTAGAAATCAGTGATAAGGAAAACGCAGAATATCCAGAAATATCAGAGAGCAGAAATCAACAAGAAACCAATCAAGAGAGGGGTCAGTTCATCGAAAACCCAAACCAGCCAAATCGGAATTTTCCAGAAAGTGTTGTTAACGAAAATAGACGATTTCCAGATAGCAATGTGGAGGACTCAAGCCAAAGAAGACCTATGGCAGCTGCTGTTCCCGTTCCTGACGCACAAGGATCTAAGAACATGCGCATGAGACAGCCTGAACTTCCCGAGGGAAACATTTTTCCGGAAAGTATCGCAAGACAGCGCGAAGAGTCTGGAGCTGAAAACGAAGCGCAACGGAAGCAAACAAAAGCCATTATATTGGACATTGACAGGAAAGTTTTTGACGAAACACAAGTGGTGGACAAAGTATCGAGATTTATGGCTCCGTGCTTCAAAGACAGGCAGTGCTCTGGTCACGCTCTATGTATTAAGGATCAGAACAGTGAGGCAGGTGTTTGTCATTGTTTACCTGGCTATCGTGGTGATGGCATATTCTGCGATAAAGATGCAATAGTTCGAGGTGGATAAAGGATAAGACTGTAGTGCAAAGTGTACTTTTGGAAGTACCCTTAAGAAAGAACCTCTTTACTTTCATATAACAGCTCACTTTAAATAAACAATGCATAAATTAATGTTTTCCCCTAGTTCATTTTTGTTGAACAAAATGTAATCAGTGTCTGTTAAAAAAAGCATACACGCACGAAACCTGTTATATTGCTTTCAAATACTTTCATTGTTGCTCAGATGCAATATTCGACGAAAATAGAACTAATTATTTACAAATAAAATTGTCTTGATTCTTCGTTTTTAAACCTTTTTTTTCGAACATCACGTTTTCAAAATTTGTATTTTAATGTCTTCTATATCTGATACCAGGGGCCCGCCCCGACCTTGTTATGCAGGACGGGCCTAATATACCTAAGGACCTAAATCTATACTAATATTATAAAGAGAGAGGGCGGATTTTTGTGTGTTTATATGTTCGAGGTAATCTCCGGAACCCCTGCACCTATTTGAAAAATTCCTTCACTATGTGAAAGGTGCTTTCTTACTGAGTGACATAGGCTATAATTCGAAAAAAATCCGATAAACAGTTATTTTCTTATTCCAATTTAGGCCCCAATTTCACATAAATTCCTGAATATGTGAGTGAAAAATTACTTGCACATATTAATATTATATATCGTTGAAAAGGGTAGAATTTTCCACGATCCAAACAATTTGTTGCAATGCTCTAACTTAATTACGGCGGGAATAATTTGCGTTATTAGCTCGAACTTTTTAGGCTTAGTTGGAATTTAGACACTACTTTCTTCATTAAATCTAAACTAAAGGTGAAGGAGCTATCCCACAGTTTTCTTTTTAACACCATTGGAAAAAGCGACGTCTTTTACTCCAGATCTCTCTCGACCTGTGGTCGAACAACTTAGCATCTATCTTCAAAGGAAAAAAAGTTACGAGAGTTTTTAAATCAAGTTCGAAAGATGTCATTTTGATTCAGGTTGTCAGCCATTTTCTTTTCGCGTTTCCACGGTCACGCTTTTTGAATCCATTGTTTCTTTCCTAAAAATTTTGCATTTTATTTCTTAAACTTATTATATTTCGTGTTTCCATGGTTACGCTTTTAAAATTCATCTTTTGCATTTTATTAATTTCTTAAAAGTATTTAAATATCTGTCGTCATTGTTTGGAAGGGTAATTTTGCATGTTTTTTTTTTCTTTTATTTGAGCCTGATTGTTGAATATATGTCACTTGACACAATTTTTATTCTCAAGGTAGACCGGGTATAGCCGGGCAACGCAGCTTTTAATACATAAAGATTTGAAAGTTAGTGTTAATGTCATTTTATACTTTTTTGTTTGTTTGGCGAAACATTTATTATTGCCTAAGAAAAACATCCGCTTTACTCGCAAAAGGGCTGGGTTCCGGTTGCGTGGTCGCTTGGCGCGTTAATCGCTGAGCAATTCAGTCTGGGATTATTGTTTTAAAGCAACCGTAAATGTAATTCATTGTTTTGGTGATTTGTTTTGAAAGAAAATAAACTTTTGATTTGTTTTTATCCGAGTGAAATGTACGACATTTTCTTTCTTTTTTTTTCTTTTTCTGACGATGATTTTTGAATGTTCCACTGTATGTCTTTTTTTTTTTTTTTTCGTTAGACGGATGATTATGATAGCGTGGTTGCTTGGCGAGTTTGGCGATAAACAATAGAGTTGCGGAATTATTTTTACATTTGAAAGATATTATTTGATGTCTTATTTTGTTTATTTGGCGAAATATTTTAAATTTCAGTAAAAACCGCTTCACTCGCTAAATAGAGTTTTAAAGCAACTGTTAATCTAATTTAATGATTTGACGAAAAGTTTTAAATTCCAAAGAAACTTTATTAGTTTTTTTTTTGAGCAATCACGATTGCTTATTGTTCTCACTTGACCGTTTTTGGCGTCCGTGCCTTTTTCAGCTTGGACCAGGCCTGCACCGTCCACCGGCGGCGGCGCGGCTGGTCCTGAGCACTGTCCCCCGGAATCCACTTTTGCTGGGCGGTGGCGTCCATGTCCCACACACACGAACGCCTACACACACACACGAACGCCTGGACACACACACACGAACGCTTACACACAAACACGAACGCCTACACACACACACACACGAACACCTACACGCACACGCACGTACACAACACTCACTCACACACATGCATACATACACTTACGCACCCACGCACATGCGCCTACACAAACACACACGCTCGTGATTGCGAAAAACATAATTTGAATTCAAGATGCCAAAAAAATTCAAATTAATTTTTTTTTTTTTTTGAAAAGGTGTGTACGTATTTATCGAAATGGGAAGATTGGGCGCCGCAGATTGGCGCCGTCGATTGGGCGCCGCGGTTGCTGGGAACATTGGGCGCCGAGCACTTTGGGCGCCGGGAACTTTGGGCGCCGAGCACTTTGAGAGCCAAACATTTTGGGCGCCGATCATTTAGGAAGCCGGGAACTTTGGGCGCCGGAAAGTGAATTTTGAAATCCTCTCAATTACAGTGCATTGGCGAAATTCGAAAGCTGCCAAAATGATTGGCGAGAATTTCGCAGTACTGCTCTTTGTGGAGCGCAATGATGCTTATGCTCTGCTAGGCGCCGCTGCTTGCAACCTGTATTTGAAAACAAAGGTTGCGTTCGACGAAACTCACCGGTCGACCGGTAAGTAACTGGTTACTAACCGAAGCGTTCTATGATCAACCGGTTACCACAGCGGTTACCATTCTAAGCAGTTGATTGGTTGATTGGAGCACGTGATCATTAGCTGTCACGTGATTAACTAACCGGTCGCTCTCGGTCGAGCTCGTCGAACGCAACCAAAGTTCACCATAATAGTCGCGATTGTCATAAAGTTCTGTATTTTTTAATCTCTGAACGATATTCTCGGTATAATTAAACAATTATTTGAACACAAGCTGAATCAAATTTTTAAATGTTGCAAGTCGTGGATGGATATTACGCTAAATAAATTTTATATTGAGACTTATAAATTTTGTTTACAAATGCTCCGTGTGCAGTTGTGAAAGTTTGGCTTCATCTTCATACGTTATGACTGTCATATTTTAACTCGTATTATATTTAGTACTTTGCACAATTAATTTGTGAAAAATCTTTGAAACATGTTTTGTCACATACAATCTTATTTTGTGAAACAACCACGAATTTTGTTAGCGTTACTAAAAAGTTGTTATATTTTTGACTAATATAATGTAAAAAATATACGGATTTTTTGGTATATGTTTGACATTTCTTTTAATTCAGTAATGATTCAGTGTATTTTAATTCGTAAATATACTTCAGTTTGATTCTTCTGTGTGTTGAAGATACGCATAATTCAAATTGCAGACGATATTCCTTTTATATTTTCCGAAAAGTATTAAAATGCACTTTACTTATGAGTTAAAAACTAGTTGGGTTGTGGAACACTCCAAAAATGTTAAGAATTTTTCCTACCTCCAGCAATCCTATTGGCGATTAAAAAGCTAAAGTTGAAAATAAAGAATGATAACGGAATATCATATCAATTTATTTTAAATACTAATAAAATCTCGGTTGAGTTTCTTTGAAAAAAAAAAAAAAAACCCCATGACATCAGTATTTTGAAATTTACCAAATTAAACAATGAGATGATCTGGTCATCTCTTGAGAATGGAAAATGATAGAGCTGCGTTGACGGTCTTCAATGCAGTCCCTTTTGGACAGCGACCAAGGAGTAGACCAAAAACGAGACGGTTCGACTGTGTGGAAACTGATTTTGATTTCATTAAAATCAAAAACTGGAGGTCAATGACAAAGAGGAGGACAGCCTGCACTCTCAGAAATGGACTTTCAAATTCGACGAAATTTTCTTCGTTTCTGACGAAATCGCTTCCAGGGATATGCTCCGAGCGAACATTTCGTCAAATTGAGGAAACTGCTTTCGTCTGAAGATGCGAATTTCGTCAAATGTAACGAAACATTTCTTCGTTCTAGTTTCGTCAAATCGAAAATCATTTTCGTAGTTTTGAGAGCGTTAGTTTCGTCAAATTAATTTCGTCATATTTGAGCATGTTAATTTTGTAATTTTTTGAGTTTATTTATTTCTTTTATTTTTCTTTTTTCTTTTTTGAGCTGATTAGTTTTCTTTCTTTCTTTCTTTCTTTTTTTTTTTTTTGAGAATACAGACGAACCTCGTTAATTCAAACACGCTTAACAAAAATTACTTCTAAAACGGACTTTTTTGTAATCCCTGTCCCATTGTTTATTGTTTTTCGGATAAGACGAATTCTGTTAAGAATAATCGATTTTAATGATCCATTAAAGTCCGTTTTAACGAGGTTCGACTGTATTTTATAAGATTTAGTCAAATCTTTACTACAGAATATCACCACTATAATTTCCCACTTTGATGCGCATAGTCACACTCACAGGCCCGTTACTTACGGGCGGGGTCATTTATGGGGATTGACCCCCCCCCCCCCCTTTGATTTTTGAACATTTATGTCTTTACGTACGAAAGACCGTAGTTTTAGTTGGTTTTCTATAAAATTTTTGAAGAGTATACACCTTTTTCCATTATTGGAAAAAAAAAAAAAAAAAGTCGAAATCACTGGCCTGCACCCCCCTCTCCGCCTAAAGCAAAAGGCAAGTATTTGTTGAAGAAAGAGGCACATAAAAGATGTCAAAAAATTTTTTTTATTAATGTAAAAATACAAGTAGACAATTTCTTTAAAATGAAAAAATAATTATTGCAAATTCAAGTTAAACAGCAATGTGAAATGATATCTGGGAATTAGGGCTTTACTATGCATCGATACATAGTAAAATACCGATGTACAGTACACGCTACATCTTTGCACCGGTTTAGAATAAAAACCTCTAAACCGATAGATCGGTGTGCTCCACAAGTTTGCTTACATCCAAGCTATTTTTTTATCCAAGCAAAGAAAAAAAGAACGGAAACCCGCATGTTAGTCCGGCCTCATAAACCCCCATGGTATCTAACTAAACCCCCATAAGGGGAGTTTTCCTGCAAAAAATCTATTTTTTGCCGGATCTTTTCCAAATTTGGCAGAGGTTCATTCTTGATGCTCAGGAATACTCATTGAGCAGTTTTCATCCCGCTATGGAGGGGGGGGGGGGAGACAACCCTCACGGGGGTTCTCCTTATAAAAGCCAAGTTTTTGTCGGATTTCTTCCAAATTTGGCACAGAGGTCCTTTGATGCTCGGGAATGCACACACAATGGTTTTAGTACCTCCATGGGGGGGGGGGGCAATGCCAATGGGGGTTCTCCTTACAAAAACCAAGTTTCTGTCGGATTTCTTCTGAATTTGGCCCAGAGGTCGTTTGATGCTCGAGAATTCAAAGGGTAGTTATCGTTCCTCTATTGTGTGGGGGGGGGGGGGAGGGAACCCCATGGGGGGTGCTTATTTTAAAAACCACGTTTTTGTCGAATCTTTTCCAAATTTTACACAGAGGTATTTTAATGCTCGGGAATTCAAGCAGGATAATTTTCGTTCTTCTATGGGAGGGGGCAACCCCCCATTGGGGTTATTCTTATAAAAACCAAGTTTTTTGTGGGATCTTTTCAAAATTTTACAAAGAGGTCTTTTGTTGCTCGGGTATTCAAGCAGGGTAGTTTTCCTTCCTCTATGGGGGGGGGGGGCAACCCCATTGGGGTTCTCCTTATAAAAAGCAAGTTTTTGTGGGATCTTTTCTGAATTTAGCACAGAACTTCTTTGATGCTCAGGAATTCTCATTGGATAGTTTTCGTCCAGCTATTGGGGTCTATTTTTTATTTTTATTTTTTTTAAATTTTTTTTTCAAAAACCAGTTTTTATAAGATTTTTTTTCCAATTTGGCACAGAATTCCTTTGATGCTCGAGAATTCCCCCGTTTTAGTCCCGCTAGGCATGGGGAATCTCCCGCGTGGGATTTTGTCGGATCTATTCCAAGTTTGGTACATTTGTCCTTTTATGTTTGTGAATTCCCATAGTCCCCCCCCCCCATAGGTAGTTTTCGTTTTTTCCCGAAACCCATAGGTAGTTTTCGTTCCAAATTTGGGAAAATTCTGGCAAAAGCTTGGATTTTTGCAGGGAAAACTCCCCTAATCAGGGGTTTGCCGCCTATAGCGGGAAGAATAATTCAAACAGCTTGAACTACTCGCAAAGTAAGTTTGGCGATGCATCACGATGTAAAAATTCTTACATCGTCCAACCCTACTGGGAATATAGAAATGCTACTTCCTCAGCAGACACTGGGTTCTGGAAGAATAAGACATAGGTTACTTTCATGCAGAGTTCCATCAATATTTGCTCATGAGAAAATTGCTGGGGATTTACTTTTTCATTGCATCGCATAAAAAAATCCAAAAAAAAAAAAAAGATTTTTATCAAACTAATACCATAAATTTTAAAGAAATAGTGCAATTAAATGGACAGCTTTAAGTTTGTATATCTTTGTTCGAAAATTAGATATAGAAAATGAAATTAGATAATCTTGAGAAAAAGCTTACTTTTTTCTTTTTTCAATCGATTATTTGTCTTATTAATTTTGCTTTTATGTAGAATGCTTGTCTGGCAAAATTTATGTTTAATACAGGAAGTGTATTATTGCATGCAGTACATACTTCCTACTTTGGAGTACTTTGGTACATACTTCATACTTACATGTCTGGAACGTCAAGGAAAATTAGGTACCTTTATTCATAATTGATTATAACCTTACAAGTAAGAGATTCAAAGGTATTGTAATGAAAATAATGACAAGCGTATCGAGCAAAGTTTGCTAGTTTTATCATATACTTTTTACTTTCCTTTCAATTTTTCAATTGAAATTTTACATAAACATTTCACTTTGTCTACAACAAAAACCATTACTCTAACTTAAATTTGGACTTACTAGTAGTTCATCTATGAAATGCTTCTGAAGGGAATTCCCTTTTTTCTGCTGATAATTCCTTGAGGCAGCAAATATGGCAATAAAATTAATGCTGCATTTATTTCAGCTGTAGAAACTATGTATAATGGAAAAATTCATAATTATTACAAATCAGGTGACACCTATTAACATAGAATTTAGCGTACTAAATGTGAAAATTAACAACAAAGAACGCTTTATAATTGTTATTATTTTCAAACATGCTGCTAACTTACCTTTTTTTTAAAATCAAGGTTACCTTCAATAACTTATTTTAAATTTGGGAAAAATTGAAAAAAAAATATTGAAAATATTTAGCTGCAAAGCAAAAAGATATAGTTCTTTATGGAAATTAATATTTTGTTTGTAACTTAAAATGCTTTGTATTAAATTAATACTTTACTTCATGTTTTATTTTGCAAGTAAAACCATTCAAAAGAAAAAAGAAGGAAACAGACTCAACAAATAATGATGTATTGATACAACATAAACAGGAAACAGCTGCAGAAGGAAATGACATTACATAAACAACATAGGGTGCGACTTTAATAAGTCCGGTCAACGAGTCTAACAAAAAAAAAGGGGGGGGGGGTATCATTTCCGAACCATAAGCTCATAGCCAGTTTGTGTTTATTTTTAATTGCATTAAGCGCTTTTTTTCCTCGATTTTTATGGACTTGTTTAAAAGGTTGCTAAGCAATTATTAAAAAATATTTTTATGAACACTTTTGTGAGATAAAATTCTTAATACTTTTTGATTATTAATTTCCTCAAAATCGTATTTTATTTTGCTATTAAAATATTTCATGTAGTTTTGTTAAGAATTAACTATAGTAGATCTATTGTTTACCCATTCCAAAATATTAATCTTACCTAATGGGTAGAGCAATATTTCATTGAAAATGATAAGTGTTACGTACACTTTTGGGATGAGCTACTGTATAAATTATTATTGTATTGAATAAAATATTACATGTAAAGTAGAAGAAAAAAAATACCGATACTTAGAGAAGGGATGGCGGGTGATATATTTGTTTAAGAAAATAAAAACGCAGAGTAAAAAAAAATATATTATTAAACAAAAACACTTCGTTCACCAGAATTATATTAGTAAAATTCATGAAGAATGAAAACACATAACCATGTAACATATTCAACGTTGAAATTAAAAGCTTCAAAGTTCTATGCTATTTATCAAGGCGCTGTATTTATTATCTGCGTTGCTGTAGCTACGGTAGAATTTTTTATGTAAGTTTAAATTCGTAAAAATGCTCTGGTCATCTTTGTCAATTGTCTAACGAAAATAAAGGAAGTACGTTTTCGGAAACAAAAGTCAACAAACACACATTTTCATTTGCAAATAAAAAATAACGCTAGTTAAGCGTAACGTGGAGGTGACTCAAAGTTAATTTATACAGAATTCCAAACCAAATCGAACAGGTCGTTTTCAATTTTAATGTGTTTTAAATACAACAATAAACACAACACTAAACAAAAATGTAAGAATACATAAAAGAAGGCACATTGCACATACAAATTTTAATAAATGCTAACCTTTTTTATGAATCCTTTAGAATAACTGCCGTAAAATAATTTAACGAGCAAGTACAAGACTGTAACGAAAACTCCCAGAATGCACTGCAATGTGACGAAATCGAAACGAAATTATTTCGTGAAAAATTTGAGATTTCTGGTTTTGTCAAATATCACGTGATTCGGTGACGTACGGATCATAGAAAATAACAAAGGATTGCTGAATCGTTAAAATTGAGCGTTTCATTTTTGACAGTGTGACGGGATCTCCTGAAGAAGGTCAAAGCTCGCAGTGGGCTATCCAGCCAATTATGACGATAATTATAGACAAAGGGGTCCCCCAAAATATATTTCAACTTAAGCCCAAAAATCAGCCACTGAAAACTGATCTTCTGGTAACTCTGAAGTAATTTAAAGTGAATATTTACGAAATACTTGAGTTACCTATAATCTGTGAAAAGGTAATTGTTTCTTATTCACAGTAATTATTACAATTGGCTAAAATCACATTGATTTGCTCAAGACATGAATAAGTACAGAAATTCTTAATTTTTTAGAATTTCTGAACTGCTAACACTTTGTATAAGCAGGCTTGTCATTTCGAATTTTTTCAGGGTTTGAGGGGTGGGGGAGGGTGTTTACTCAATGCAAATTTTATTGCACAAACTACAACCCCTTATATGTAACATTAATTTCTCAAAGCTAGCGGTGAGGCAATTGACCCTCCTAAATGACAGGCCTGCTTATAGGAACTTTAAATTTCAACGGGGTTAACAAGAGGCCATGTCTGCTTGGGGTAAACCTAAACTGGCAGCTTTGTAATGCTGTGATTAGGATTTGCGTCGCCTTCACAATATTCCCAGGTTAGGTTTGCCCCAATTATATTGGGCCAAGCTTGGAATCTAAGTGATATGTTTATGGTGGGCTGGCAACCCCTAGCTGACAAGGGGTCTACAGTGACTCCCAAGGTCCCTGAATTTAAAAAGTAAAAATTAATGCCATTTAAATTTAAATCTGTTTCTTATTTCATAATTTTAAAATTTTTATTTCATTGGCAGAGTAATTATAATTGAATCAAATTTATTAATTTTGAGAAAGGGCATAATTAGTTGTCAAAAATTTCAACTTCAGTTCATTACTTCATAAAAAAGGGTAAATAACAATGTGCACTATTATTTATTTAAACTTACAAGAGGTTTAAAAAGTTGAATTGAATTCTAAGAAAATACTTAGCAGACAATAAAAAAAGATTTAAAATATACACTTTTTGTATAAGACATAGGAAAATAAGAATATTTTTGTAAAAAGATTCTTGGGCTCACAAGGGCCTGTAGAGTCAATGAAGTTTCAATGCCATCAGAATATAAATATGCAAGACCTATATAAATTTATTAAATAAAATTGGATTGGTTTTTGACAAATTAAAGCTTTTGTAATCAAGGATAGTAGTGAGGTGATGGTGTTTCTGATGTTATCCTTATGCATAAAATTTAGTCCTCTTTTCAGAATTTGGTTACATAATACTAAATATCGTGCATAAAGACTTGGGGACATCCAGATGGTATCGAGAAAAAGCAGATGTGTCCCCTTTCAAAAATAAAAAACATTAAAAAAAAAAAAAAAAAAAAAAAAAAACAAGATATTTCTAAAAATTAATTGATTGATGGTTGTTTCAATTTCAACATTTTACTGACGAGTTTGGCACTAGTGAATTCAGTGCACCTTTAAACATTTATACTGCAGTGGGCAGGTAAATGACTGTATCTGCAGAAAGTAATTTTCGAGATATTTGAAGCAACTTGTTTTGTATTCAATACTAACAATAGGAAATGTTGGAATAAGATGTTTTTGACAAGCCTCCCGAATACACGAAATGGGAAGATTGGGCGCCGACTATTGGGCGCCGCATATTGGGCGCAGGGAACATTGGGCGCCGAGCACTTTGGGCGCCAGGAACTTTGGGCGCCGAGCACTTTGGGCGCCGGGAACTTTGGGCGCCGAACGTTTTGGGCGCCGGGAACTTTGGACGCCGGCAAGCGAATTTTGAAACCCTCTCGATTACAGCGCATTGGCGAAATTCGGAAGCTGCCAAAATGGTTGGCGAGAATTTCGCAGTGCTGCTCTTTGCGGAGCGCAATGCTGCTTATGCTCTGCTCAAGCGCCTCTGCTTGCAACCGCGTATTGACCGTTCCCAAGCGGTAATTCTGTAATCCACGCTATGGCTTGATTTCATCCATGCTCAATAGATGGCGGCACTACTTTTTCATGAATTTTTTTTTGCTTTATTTTTAAAAATGTCTTGTGTCTTTTGAAGTTTTAACCATGGATAGCTTATCATCCGGCTTTACTTATTCAAATATTAATATTACAAACGATCAAAACGAAAATTTAACTTACAGAGTAAAAGAAATCACTGATGAAAATGCTGCAAATGTAAGTTTTAAAATTTTTTTTCTTAATTTAATTGCGGATATTCCCGGAAAAAAAAGATGTTCTTAAAGGGACAGAACAGCCGATTTAAATTATTGGAATTAAAAAAAAAATGTGAAAATTCATGTGCCTAAATTCGGGGGGGGGGGAGTACATGTATATAGTGTGAAATGTAAGTCAGAACAGCTCTTTTACAAAAATACTCCAATAGGCTTTCTAGTTCTTTATTTATTATTATTATTTTTTTTTTTTTGAAAAACACAAAGACACACACACACACACACACACACACACACACATATATATATATATATATATATATATATATATATATATATATATATATATATATATATATATATATATATATATATATATATATATATATATATATATATGCCAATGATTTTTTTTTGGGGGGGGGGGGTGTGTGATCGCTTCCTTTGGGGGGGGGGACACATTCACCCTTAGTTTTATTTACCCATGTTTTGTAGCATTTTTTAAAATTAATTTTCTGTTTAGTTTGTTCTTTAAGTTTTGTTGTTTTTTCCACCAGTACTTACATGTTCTTAACTTAATTGCTATGTTGGGCCTTTTTTGGTTAAAGATTTTTTAGATTGTATTTGTGTTTTAATAAAAATTGAATTAATTTCTCTTTTGATTGACTTATACAGATTTAACTTAAATATGCTTGTTAATTTTATACACGGAACTGGTTACAGCAACACAGTGAAGATACAAAAAGTACTTGGCGTGTTGCAACAACATATCCGAAATCAGGGAGATTTAATAAATAAAAAATCAGCTATCGCTGTGTGCATAAGACAGACAGAAGAGTTTCTGGGGATGGTCCTTCAAAGCATACAGGATGCACTGCTAAATTGACAATTACAATACAAAGGCAAGTTACTTTCCATTAAATGTATATATAACAGGGTTTGAAATAAGGTTAAATTTCTAGAAGGTGAATGTCCCCCGTTACTTCAGAATCCAGGGGGGATTTTTGAATTTCGGGGAGAATTTTTATAAGTTCTGAAAATTTGTTTACAATTTTTTTTATAATTCATTTTTATTTCATTTTTTTTATAAATTCATTTTTAAATTATAATTTTTTTGGTGTAATATCAGTCCCATTTTCAAATAATTATTCCTTAATTTTGCATTTTTACTTTATTATTTCATTTTCAATAAAATATTTTACAACTAAGTAACATCACATACACTCAATTATTATTTTTTCAATAGAACATTTTCTGGTTCTAATTATCCGAATGGGGTTCAGTCCCGATTGTTTAGAAAAATATTTCTACTGAACAAAGACTTTTTTTCTGGCGATCAAAAAGTTCAAGTAAAAAATTGCCTATAATTTTCCAAAACGGACTGTCGTTTCCAGCAGTTTTCGGATCGCATTTCGAACGGCGGATCGGAATTAGTTGATATTGGCGGATCGGAATCGGTTGATGTAACCAGTTCTGTGTATAAAATTAACAAGCATATTTAAGTTAAATCTGTATAAGCCATTCAAAAGAGAAATTAATTCAATTTTTATTGAAACACAAATACAATCTAAAAAATCTTTAACCAAAAAAGGCCCAACATAGCAATTTAGTAAAGAACATGTAAGTACTGGTGGAAAAAACAACAAAAGTTAAAGAACAAACTAAACAGAAAATTAATTTTAAAAAATGCTACAAAACATGGGTAAATAAAACTAAGGGTGAATTTGTCCCCCCCCCCCAAAAGGAAGCGATCACACCCCCTCCACCAAAAAAAAAAATCATTGGCATATATATATATATATATATATATATATATATATATATATATATATATATATATATATTATATATATGTGTGTGTGTGTGTGTGTCTTTGTGTTTTTCAAAAAAAATAAATAAATAAGTAAATAAATAAAAAAACTAGAAAGCCTATTGGAGTACTTTTGTAAAAGAGCTGTTCTGACTTACATTTCACACTATATATATGTACTCCCCCCCCCCCCCCCGAATACTGCATATAATGTTATCTAATTGATATAGTTGTATCAATTAGACCGTTGATTCAATTATTAATTACAACGTTAAACCTTTAGGCACATGAATTTTCACATTTTTTTTAAATTCCAATAATTTAAATCGGCTGTTCTGTCCCTTTAAGAATATCTTTTTTTTTTTCCGGGAATATCCGCAATTAAATTAAGAAAAAAAAATTTAAAACTTACATTTGCAGCCTTTTCATCAGTGATTTCTTTTACTCTATAAGTTAAATTTTCGTTTTGATCGTTTGTAATATTAATATTTGAATAAGTAAAGCCGGATGGTAAGCTATCCATGGTTAAAACTTCAAAAGACACAAGACAATTTAAAAAGAAAGCAAAAAAAAATTCATGAAAAAGTAGTGGCGCCATCTATCGAGCATAGAAGAAACCAAGCCATATCGTGGATTACAGAATTACCGCTTGGGATCGGTCGATATGCCTTGCAACCTGTGTTTGAAAACAAAGTTCATTGTAATAGTCGCGATTGTCATAAAGTTCTGTATTTTTAAAACTCTGAACGATATTCTTGGTCTAATTAAACAATCATTTGAACACAATATGTATCAAGTTTTTGAATGTTGCAAGTCGTGTATGGATATTACGCTAGTTCAATTTTGTATTGAGACTTATAAATTTTGTTTAATGCTACTTGTGCAGTCGTGAAAGCTTGGCTTCATCTTCATACGTTATGGCTTTCATATTTTAACTCGTATTATATTTAAAATCCTTGAAACTTATGTTTTGTCACATACAATCTTATTTTGTGAAACAACCACGAATTTTGTTAGCGTTACTAAAAAGTTGTTATATGTTGACTAATATAATGTAAAAAATATATGAATTTTTTAGTATATATTTGACATTTCTTTTAATTCAGTATTGATTCAATGTATTTTAATTCGTAAATATACTTCAGTTTGACTCTTCTGTGTGTTGAAGTTACGCATAATTCAAATTGCAGACGATATTCCTTTTATATTTTCCGAAAAACATTAAAATGCATTTTACTTATGAGTTAAAAACTAGTTGGGTTGTGGAACAGTCAAAAAATATTAAGAATTTTTCTTACCTTTCCTGCAATCCTACTGGTGATTAAAAAGTTAAAGTTGAAAATAAAGAATGATAACGGAATATCATATCAATTTATTTTAAATACTAATAAAATCTCGGTTGTGTTTCTTTAAAAAAAAAACCTATATTGTCCCCTCAAAGCAACAGTAAGATATCTTATTGTTATACCTGTGATTAGGTATGTTACTGTTATTTTGAAGCTATGATGTATTTTGGTTTTGCATTAAAAAAATCCGAGTTTAGACCAAAATATCTAGGACAGCATCAAGACAAGTAAAAAAAAAAAATTCTAAAGATGGAATGGCAGATCTACCATGTTGCAATTGTAAGGGGTTCCCAGGACCATAAGGCTATAAAGATGATTCAAAATTGCAGCCTTTTTTTTTTTAATTTTTTTTACTTAGTTCTATGATAGACAAAGACTTAATAAACTTTTTAGAAATATCAATATTTTGAAGTTTACCAAACTAAACAATGAGATGGGCTGGTCATTTCTCAAGAATGGAAAATGACAGAGTTGCGTTGGCGGTCTTTAGTGCGGTCCCATTTGGACAGCGACCAATGGGTAGACCAAAAACAAGATAGGTCGACTGTGTGGACTCTGATTTTGATTTCATTAAAATCAAAAACTGGAGGTCAACGACAAAGAGGAGGACAGCCTGGCGGGATCTCCTGAAATAGGCCAAGACTCTCAATATGAGCTATGCAGCCAATTATGATGATTACAGACAAAGGGGTCCCCAAAAATATATTTCAATGGGCCTCTTAAACCCATAAATCAGCCACTGAAAACTAATCTTCTGGTAACTCTGAAGTAATTTGAAGTGAATATTTACCAAATACTTGAACTACCTATAATCTGTGAAAAGGTAATTGTTTCTTATTCACAGTAATTATTACAATTGGCTAAAATCACATTGGTTTGCTTAAGACATGAATAAGTACAGAAATTCTTAATTTCTTAGTATTCCTGAACTGCTAATACTTCGTATAAGCAGGCTTGTCATTTCGAATTTTTCCAGGGTTTGAGGGTGGGAGAGGGTGTTTACTCAATGCAAATTTTATTGCAGGAACTACAACCCCTTATATGTAACATTAATTTCTCAAAGCTGGGGGTGAGGCAATTGACCCTCCTAAATGACAGGCCTGCTTATAGGAAGTTTAAAATTTCGACGGGGTCAACAAGAGGCCATGTCTGCCTGGTGTAAACCTAACCGGCAGCTCTGTAATGCTGTGATTAGGATTTGCATAGCCTTCACAATATTCCCAGGTTAGGTTTGCCCAAACTATAGTGGGCCTAGCTTGGAATCCAAGTGATATATTTATGGAGAGCTGGCAAGCCCTAGCTGACAAGGGGTCTGCAGTGACTCCTAACTTTTAAAGAAAATTACATTGTTGTAGAAAAACATGAATGGAACAATTCAGCAGTAAGTTATCCAGGGTTAAGGTAGATATGCAATATACCGACAGCCTGGTTATGACATCCAGAGATTACAGTTTCGTCATTGTTATGGACTCATCAGTCTGGAACAGTCAATAACTAAGCTGGAGGCAGATGTTATCTCATTGATGCTTAGAGTGCCAACAGACTGGTAGCTAAATTAAAATTAACATACCAGCGAGAGTCCCTAGCAATGGTGCAGTTCAACTCGTCAATTGAAAGCAAAGCATGGGTATAAAGCAGTTTACCACCTTTTAGCCAGGGCTAAGGTAGAACTACAGGCAACATACGGAAATCATCTCATTCAAGCTGAATGAGTCTCGTATCTGCCTCTCAAGCTCGGTTCTTGAATATTTCAGACTGATGAGCCCATAACAAGGATGAAACTGCTGTCTCTGGATATCATGACTGGGATGTCAGTATATTGCATGTAGTTCTGCCCTAGCCCAGTCTTAAGGACGGTTACTTTCTGCTTTATACCCATGCATTGCCTTCGATTGTTTAGTTGAAGCACACCACTGCTGTGAACCCTTGTGATTTGCTCAATTAAATTTAGTTACCGGTTTGTTGGCATTCTTAGCTTCAATGAGATGACATCTGCCTTCAGCTTGGTGATTGACCATTCCAGACTGATGAGTCCATAACAAGGATGAAATTGCAGTCTCTGGATGTCATACATGCATAATTGACAAATGTGTAAAAAAAATGTTTTTCTTCAAATCTTGCTCATAATCATCATTAACTTTCAAATTGGAAGCAGCAATCAAACAAAATGTTAAGTTCCTGTCTTGAATCTTGAAAGATATGCGGGCCTTTCATGTAGTTTTCGCAATTTTTTTGATGCCATATCACTTTGATCTGTTTGATTCTTATTTCACTGTTAATTAGCAATCGCAAAAAGTTTTTATTTCGAAGCAACTATCATTAAATGAAATACACTTACTAGCAGCAAGTTTATCTATAAGACAGGTAATTTAATTGATTTAATATGCCATTACTAATAACCCAGCTAGTGTCGAGAAAGCAGGTGGTAACCAAGGCTGAGGAATTGGAGGAAAAATGACTCCGACTCTTTGACTTTGAAAAGAATAAGGTTTTGTCAAAATGTCTTCTGTTGAAAGGTTCTTCATTCATAAGGGCATAAGGATTGGTTGGGGCACCATGGGCTCTAACAACCCTTTGCACTGAATCTTATTCAGCTCCCCATTCTGCACAAAGTATGAAGTTGAGAAGACGATTGAATGTCATGGAGAAGCGTGCCATATCTTGCGCTCACTTAGGCTTCAGATCTGGCCCTTCCCCCAATTTTCCTTCCACTTCCACAGTGCCATGAATTCAAAATTAATTATAATGCAAGAATACTTAACTGCAAGCTCCTTCTGCAAACTTATATGGATTGCTTTGAACCTAAAAAAGAAAAACATGGGTGGCTCACAAGTTGTAGGATGCTTATTTTGGCTCAAGAGCCTCCCCCCCCCTCTCCCCCGACTGCCAATCACTTCTGAAACGCTTCAAATTCAGAGTTAATTACAATACAATATGAATAGCAACCCCTTCTGCAAGTTTTCCGGATTGCTTCACATGCCATGAATGTAAGGGAAAACAACGGAAACGAACAAGTTCAAAGGGTGCAAGAATGCACTAGCCAAGGGCACTCACTTTGGCTCCCATCCCCCCTCTAACTTAACTACCACAGGTGCTATGAATTCAAAGTCAATTATACAATATTTGCTGTAAACTCCTTTCATAGGGAAGATTTTAATATAATTAAGATTTTGATGCAATCTGCAAATTGTTATCAATTATCAGTTCATTCAGGCAAAATTAACAAGGCCAAAAAAAAAAAAATTTTTTTAGAGCTCTGAATATATTATTATTATTAGCATACAAATGAACTCACACCTATTAGACTATAATGATTTAGTACAGTTAAGGAGTGACACAAGCTCGGAGCATAAAACAATCGAATCGGAACAGCTTACAGTTCCTGGGGCCAATGACTACTGATTGCGAGGAGTTGGTGGTAGCCAAACGTGTCATTTCAATTTTTTCTAGGAAATGGGGGAGGAGAGGGGGGGAGGGGAGTGTGCAAAGACTGACACAGGTCGCTCAAATTCTCACGAGCCCCACAGAGCATAGGAGCAGTGACTCAACATCTTCCCTCCCATCCTTTCCCCCTTTTTATTTTATTTTTATAAAACTAAAAACTGAGACAGATGAAGATGAAATTACAAATTAAATGAAAAGGATTATATTGTAACGGATTCGGTGCGGCTTCCAACTTTCTCGAAAGGATGACACAGTTCTTGATTAAAAAATACAGGAAATTTATTTACACTATGTACAGGAAAGATCGTCAACAACTGCTAAATTATTCATCAGCAACTAAGCAATTATCACACAACACCGTAAACTCAACGTTTACACACGTATTTACTTCCAAATACGAAAACAACACAGCGAAATGCCTCGCAATAAACAGAGCAAAAATGCTCTCAGTTCGAAATCTCAATCGAAACTAAACTGTTTATCCATCGCTAACGGCTTATATACACCGAAAAGAAATCTCTCAAATATTCCAGAAAATGCTACAACGTTCTACAACTACACTTCCATTGATAAAAAAAGAATAGGGGGTTGTATACTTTAGCCATATGTTAAGGGGTTGTATATTCATTACGGGAAACTATTTACAGGTTACGTTACTACAATAATTACTATTTACAGGATTTGTAACATTGCCCCCTTCCTAAGGACTGCACGTCCCGGGCAGTACAATCCCCAGAAAGGGTGCCAAACTTCTATCACAAGTTCACAATTACACACATTAAATAATAACTAACAGATACAGAAAACACAATAATAACAAGAAATATTACTAAACATTAAAAGCAAAAATTATCTACAACTTTTATGTTATCAACCATGGTTGTTTACGTAATACTCATGAACTATGGCCATAGTATGGGGCTAACCGATCATAATGTACAACCCTAGGTTTTGCATTAGGTGATTTTTGGATCCTCACTACGACGTCATTTAGTCGGTCAAGGACTTTGTAGGGTCCATCCCAATGCGACTGCATTTTGGGTGACAGACCTTTCCGTCCGATGGGATTCCATAACCAAACCTTGTCGCCTTCGTTGAATTCATGTCCAGTAGACCTTGTGTCGTATCGGGTCTTCATCTTCTCCGCCGCGATGTTGATTCGCTCTCGTGCGAAGTTATGAACGTCTTCCAACCGGGCCTGGAGATCCTGGATGTACTCCTCAGGCGATGCAGGCGCATCCGGAGGACGACCGAAAACGAGATCACAAGGTAGCCTTAGCTCTCGTCCGAAGAGCATCTGAGATGGGGCAAATCCGGTAGTCTCGTGGACAGCACTGCGGTAGGCCAGCAGGAACAAAGGTAGCTTCTTGTCCCAATCCTGTTGATTTCTGGATACCATAAGCGAGAGATTATTTAGGATTGTGCGGTTAAATCTCTCCACCATGCCGTCCGATTGTGGGTGTAGTGGTGTTGTCCTAGTTTTCTCAATTCCGAAAATTTTACATAGGCCCTTAAACACAGCAGAGGTGAAATTCCTCCCTTGATCAGAATGAATCTGCAAAGGTGTTCCATATCTCGAGATCCAATGTTGGACTAGAGTCTCTGCTACGGTGGTAGCTTCTTGATCTGGAATGGGATACGCTTCGGGCCATTTGGTAAAATAGTCGATGGAAACAAGAATGTATTTGTTCCCATCAGCAGTTCTTGGTAGAGGACCCAGGATGTCGATCCCAATTCGTTCGAAAGGAGCTCCAACGTTGTACAGATGTAGCTTCCCTCTGCTTCTCTTCTTCGGTCCTTTACGAGCAGCACAGGCGTCACAAGAACGGCACCACTTCTCCACGTCATCCTTCGCCTTACTCCAGAAGAAGCGCTCCCGAACTTTATTGAGGGTTTTCAAGATACCAAAATGTCCTCCAGTCGCACTACTATGTATTTCTTTCAGAACATCTGAAATCCTTGATCGGGGAAGTAGTAACTGCCACCTAGACGTTTTGCCGTCATCAGATTCCCATTTTCGGTGTAGCACGCCGTTCCGTAAATGGAGCGAGTTCCATAAAGCCCAGTATCTTTTTGTTGCAGGACTAAAGATGGAAACGTCCTGCCAGCTAGGTCGCCGACTGTCACTCTCCATGAACTCCAAAATTGGTTTTATGTCGGGGTCTTCAAGTTGATCTTTTCGAACTTGGTCGTCACTCCATGGATCAGGTTCTGATGAGGTTGGAGTCACTGTCACCTGATAGGCGGTAGGGCTAGTCGTTCCATACTGTTTCTCGATTCGGGAACAATAGTGGCAGTTCTCAGGACAGGGTCTCTTTGATAAAGCGTCAGCATTACCGTGAGATAACCCTTTTCGATGCTTGATCTCCATGTCATATTCCTGGAGCCGCTGTATCCATCTGGCTATCTGGCCTTCCGGATTTTTGAAGTTCAAAAGCCAAGTTAATGAGGCATGATCTGTCCGAAGCAGAAATTTTCGGCCGTAGAGGTAATGATGGAAGTGTTCTACAGCTTTCACTATGGCCAGTAACTCCTTCGTGGTGACGCAGTAATTTCGCTCCGACTTTGATAAGCATTTGCTCCAGTAAGCGATGACATGTTCATTTCCGTCAATTTCTTGGGATAAAACAGCTCCGATGCCCTCGTTGCTCGCATCAGTGTCCAGGATGAAGGATTTTTCAGGCTGAGGATAGGCGAGGATAGGTGTTGATGTTAAAGCCTCTTTTAGTCGTAGAAATGCATCTTCGCATTCTTTGGACCATTCAAACTTTTGCTTGCTCTCCGTCAGCTTATGCAAAGGCCGTGCAATGTTGGAAAAACCCTTTACAAACTTCCTGTAGTACGTGCAGAGCCCCAGGAAACTTCGCAGCTGATGGATGTTTTCGGGACGACTCCAACTCTTGACTGCAGATACCTTTTCTGGATCGGTTTGTACACTTTCAGAAGAGATGATGTGACCAAGGTAGTTCACTTCCCGGCGGAACAAATTACATTTGGACGGGCTTAACTTCAGATTGGCTTCCTTAAGCTTTTGCAGCACCTTCCTAAGATTTGCCAGATGTTCTTCGAAATTGCGTCCCACGATGATGATATCGTCTAAGTAGACCAGACAGGATTCGTATTAAAGTCCTCTTAACACTGTCTCCATAAGACGCTCGAACGTAGCTGGTGCATTGCAGAGGCCGAAGGGCATCACTTTAAACTGCCATAAGCCTTTTCCAGTTGTAAACGCTGTCTTCTCTCGGTCATCAGGGTGTATCTCAGCCTGCCAGTAGCCGCTCTTCAAGTCCAGGGTCGAAAACCACTTGTGTCCGGACAGAGTGTCCAAGGTGTCGTCTATCCGTGGAAGAGGGTAACTGTCTTTCTTGGTGACTTCATTCAGCCGCCCGCCAGTAATCGACACAAAATCTGGTGGAGCCATCTTTCTTTCGGACCAAGACGATGGGAGAGGCCCAAGGACTGGATAAAGGTTCGATTACATCATTCTCCTTCATCTCTTTCAGGAGGGTCTCAACCTCTTCCTTCTTGGTGAACGGTAGTCGTCTTGGATGCTGTTTAATAGGGGGGTGTTCTCCAGTGTAGATCCTATGCTGCGTTAAATTCGTACGGCCAACATCCTCCGATGTAGATGAAAACAGATGCTTGAAGTCATCCACCAATTGTTCCGCAGCAGTTCTTTGGTCTTTCGTTAATGGTGCACTCCCAATTAACTTCGATGTCAAGGACTCAGAAGACACAGTCTCGGGGGAATTGATTCTTCTAATGATGCAGTTTACTGGAGTACAAGTTGCTAACACTTCACCTTTCCGGATATTCCTTGGCCTTTCACTCACGTTGGCGACTCTCACAGGAATTACATCCTTAGAAAGGTCCACAAGCGTAGATGCTACCAGCACTCCTTTTAGGTTATTGCTTAGGTTAGGGTATTCATGCTAATATTATATAGGTAGAGTTTATTTTAAATCATCGTGGTGGACAACATTTTGTTCGGTTTTCATGAGATTTTAAAACAAATTGATTCACTTCATTTCCTGATCAATAGAGAGCAATATGTAATGCCAGGGACGTGTTGAGCCTCTTACCTTTGGGGGGGGGGGTGTAGAATTCTCAAATTGCCGAGTCTAATGATAAAACTTGCCGAATCCACACATACACACACATAATAAAAAAAAATTGTCCTGTTAGTTTCCGCATTAGAGGGATTTTACTCTGCTGTATGAAAATTTTTGAAGCTTGAGGGTTTTCGCTATATATATTTAAAAATTATTTGAGAGTATACGATGCATATGGAGTATACCCTATGAGAACACCATGTTCTCAGTGTGCAAAGTTTTCCTTTCTGGTGCGGCTCGGATAACAACAGTTGATAATTCTTGCCGCGTTATTACTATTGCATTTTCAGAACTCGGTGAGGAGCATTTTTTCATTAAGTGATACAGCGAAACCTGTGTAAGTTGACCACTTGTGGTGCAGTACTTTAGTGCTCAACTTAATAAGAAAGTGGTGATTGGTCAATTTATAGGGTTTTATATGCATGATATAGGACTGATTCTGTATCTAACAAAAGGCGGTCTAGGAAGATTTGGCGCCTCAGATTGGGCGCCGTAAATTGGGCGCTGCATATTGAGCGCCGGGAACTTTGGGCGCCGAGCACTTTGGGTGCCGGGAACTTTGGGCGCCGAGCATTTTGGGCACTGGGAACTTTGGGCGCCGAGCATTTTGGGCGCCGAGCATATTGTGCCAAATATTCCCGGGGCCCAAAATGCTTGGCGCCCAATGTTTCCGGCGTCCAAAATGCTCGGCACCCAATGTTTCCGGCGTCCAAAATACTCGGCGCCCAATGTTCCCGGCGCCCAATGTTCCCGGCGGCGAATTTTGAAACGCTCTCAATGCTTGCGTTCGGCGAGCTCAACCGGTAGCTACCGGTAAAAACCGATCACATGCTTCAATCAACTAATCAACAGCTTAATACGGTAACCGGTGGATGATAGAACGCAGTGGTTAGCAAGCGATTACTCAGTGATCTACCGGTTAGGATTGTCGAACAAAACCAATTTCAGTACATTGGCGAAACGAGAAATGAAAACGAGCGCGTTCTATTAAACAGCATGGTAACCTGGATACCTTAAAGCAACCCCGACTAAAATGTAAACAGAGCCGCCCCTTTAAATTGTGAGGTAGAAATTGCAATGCGAAATATTGCTGTTTAAGTTAGTTTTAATTTCACGATTTACTGTTTTTTGTGTTGTGAAATATTTCCGTTTTCGTAGGGTTTTTTTCTGAATGTTAATTTACGTCTGTATTGTTGTTATGTTTGGAAAATTCTGCTCGCTGTAAACAGTCGCAATAAACTCATCTTGAAAGAGACGCAGAACAGATTTTAACATGATAAACTAGCTGCGTGCCCGGCGTTGAACGGGCTACCTAAAAAATGTAAGAGCAGTCCAGTTGATGCTTTTGTAGTACACTGACACTAGTTTCTAACGCGTTAAGGAATAAATAAATGCGCGTAAAGCAAGGTTTGCAAAACACCAGTAAAACATATTTTTGCCAAAACACCTCATCAACGTTAATAATCGTTATCAATGATACAAGTTATGAGTACATTTTCAGTCAGCACAAAAGGGGAAAATATATGCATTATCAACTATAATCTTTACTCACGCTAAACTGAATTACATCTGATAGACTATATCGGAAATATTTATGCACAATAATAATCCGCTTTTTACATAAAATAGTCTACTACCCGGCGTTGCCCGGGTGTTTATTAATGCAACATACCACTCAGATAAATATTTGGATGGATTCTATCCACATGGTCGTACAAGAATTACATCAATCCGTTTTCCAGGTACAAACCCTCAAAGAACTCAAATAACTTGTAAATCACTCATTTACTTTACGACGTGCACGGTCCTCCTCGAAAATGAAAGTTATGTCATGTGACGCGTATTTAACAATCAGGCTTGAACAAAAAAAAAAAAAAAACACAGCAAAATTTTGCTGCAGATTACGGCAAAATAATCGAAAAGTAAACAACTTAAACACCCTGATCACAGGAAAAGCCTTAAAACAAAAGCCTAATTTTATTTCTTTATATTCGAGAAAAAAAATTGCAACAGATGTTTCTTTTCAATGATTTTCTTCACGCTGTAAATTTTAATAAAAGCGTTCATCCGGAAAGTTGAGTTGAAGCACTGAATAATAATAGGGAAGTTTTCGATTTTTCAATTTTATTTTTATACTAGCAAAAATACCCGGCGTTGCCTGGGTCAGTAATAATTATTAGAAAAAATCGTTACTTGCTTTTGTTTTCTGTTTTAAGTAAAAGAATTTAAAACACATCTTTTTGACGTGATTAAAAATAGAGTTTCTTCCTTACCCATAAAACTAAAATAGCAATAAGTATAAAAACAAAGTAGTATTGATTTAGAAACGAAAGCACTATATTTAAGCATATACAAATTTAAAAAACATGAAATTAATCTTCTCATGTTTAAAAAGATTAATCTGTTGATACTTTTTTTTTTAACATGGAGTCTAAAACCTTCTCTGTATGGCTAATGAAGTACGAAGTGATTAAAAAAAAGTAGCTGCGCTCGTAATCCCCTTATACTTGCTTTAGTTATTTCGGGAAATTTCAATCATTGTGGCTCTTGGTGCGATTTTACCGAATTTGCGAAAGTCGTTTCGAGGTACCTTCGATGATGCTCCCCCATTCTTTCCTTACTTTGTAAAACGATATGATATTAATTTTCGTTACAGAGATATCGTCGCCAGATGCTGAGATATTTTTGGTCACCATAAAATGGCGCTAAACAGTTTCATCCGAAATGTTACCAAAATAAGTAATAAAATTTGGTGATTGTTTGAAATTGTGCAAAAAGGAAAATTAATGGAAGTTTTTGTGCTGTTTATGGATTTGCCTAATTTAGTTGCTGGATTATTTAACACAGTAAAAAAAGTCTTTTGAAAATTCTTTGATTGGCGATATTTTGTTTACATGGTGAAAGCTGAGAAACATTATGACGTAGTCTTCGGCTTCAAAAACAGCAACGTTGAAAAAACTGCCAAATGCATCAGCTACGGAAATCTTTCTGCAAAAATTTTGGCGATCTGCTGGTTGTTTGGATAATGAGTAAGTGTTCAATTAGCATAAATAATAATAAAAACCATTAATTACTTTAAAGTTCCGTTTAAATGGAAAATCATCAGCCAAATCATGTATTATTTGCCAATCTTGTGCAAAAATCTTACTTCAAGATTTGACTTGAGAAAAGCCTTGAACAATCACGAAAAGCAAAGAAAGTCAACAATACAACAACTGTCGCTATCGACAGGGAGTTGAGATGATACACTAAATACTGTATTGAGTTGAGGAAAGCCTTCGAACATGGATCTAAAAAGCTCATAACTCGTTTTTTATTCTACTTAGAAATTTCGAACAGGTGCCATCTTCAGCAGAAAAATCAGAGCTTTCGATGGACATATAATGTAAATATGTGCAAGTATTTATTCATCCCAATATTAGAGAATTTATACAAAAATTGTGTTTTATTGCCCCCCTAAGGGGGTTTTGCCCCCCATAACGGGACGAAAACTACCCTATGTGTTATTCTGATGCATAAGCTATATTATTGTAAAGTTTCATCAAAATCCGTTCAGTAGTTTTTGCGTGAAAGAGTAACAAACATCCATACATCCATCCATACATCCATACATCCATCCATACAGACAAACTTTCGCATATATAATATTAAGTAAGATGATAGAGTAACATGTATGAACATCATAGGTGAAAAAATTTTTGCGATACGATAAGTAGTTTTTTTAAAATTAATTTTTAAAGTTCAAGCGCCTGTGACGTCAGATGGCATAGGAAGTGACGACATGCGCCTTCCGGTAGAGTAGAAGCCGAAGGTCACGCATTCGACTTCGTAGACGAAACGTGAAAGTATTATCTCCTCGCATTTAACTCCTCGCGTTTCTGGAACATTAAACCTCTCATCCTCTCGAAAATATTCGAATATCCTCATTGATGTTACTTGAGGAAGATTATTTAGATTGTGCTTTAACGAATCCGGTCTCCATAGTGTGTTCAAAAGGATTATTAAATTTCTAAAAAATAAAAATATCAGCGCGCTCAAAATGTTCCTAGCGAAAACAAGGGATCTTCGGCGGAAGGCTGCCCATTCGCGCCCTGTGACGTAGGCTAGTGACGTTTCAGAAGCGCGCACTTTTGCGCGTGGATTTTTAAAAATTCATTAAAAATCAACCACGGTGTTTTAAAATTCGGCGATGGTGAATTTTTTAGTTTTGAATGTCAATTAACAATATCCAATAGCCAAAATATGAACATTTAATAGGTTGCAACTTCCCTATTTGAATGGAGGAAAGCCTTCGAAAAATATGGATTTTATTTTGAAATCTAAGAGTCATAATTAATAATTTTTAATTGATATCTCCGCTAATTATTATCGGAGGATTATGTTAAATAGCCAAACATGAAGACGGGAAGATGACGAATCCATCGATACCTGGTTCGATGGTCAGTTCACTGTCGTTCGGGAGAAGAAGCTTGGACATAGATAGATAGATAGATAGATACTCAGATTTTATATGTATAAGATAATACATGCTGTTTCAAAATGAGTTTCTTTGACTGTTGATTTTTTTTATATTCTTAAGAATAGTAACTGAAATACGATCTGAGTGTGCTGCTCGTATATTATTGATGTTTTAATTTATTGGTTTTCTCTGAACAATGTTGAAGATTTTGGTTAGTGCATCAAGTTTTTTAACGATAAAAATGTCGTGAGAAAATCTGTAAAAAATACTACCATTTAATGATCTAAGAAATACATTTTATCTCAGGAAAGAATACAATCCTTTTCATTTAATTTGTGATTTCACCTTCATCTGTCGCCGTTTTCAGTTTTATAAAAAATGAAAAGGGGAAGGGATGGGTGGGAAGATATTGAGTCACTGCTCCTGTGCTCTGTGGGGCTCGTGAGAATTTGAGCGACCAGTGTCAGGCAGGTACCACGGTACTTGGAAATTTCTCACAGCCACACCACCATGATCAGTTTTTAGAATGAAGCTAAACTAATCGTTCCCTGCCCATTAAGCACATGTCACGATAATAAAAAGAGCAGCTCTAAAGCGTTTGACCTTATTTGTCATTTAAATTTTTAACAACGAGCATACATTTTAAGCACGATGATATTTTTAATATCGTCAGCCTCTGTGAGTCCGGGCCCCTATGCATTTGCCTCCTCTGCTCTCCTTTGTCGTCGGTCCTGATAATGAATGATGAAGTAAAAATATTTACGAAAAATGTCATGTTTTTAACAAGAAAAATAGTGTTTAATAAGAAATAATTTTATTAAAATGAAATGTAAACTAAGTAAGCAAACATTTAAGCAGTAAGTGACGCCCCTAAACCAGTGCAAAAGAATTTACCATAGCTGTTCAATAAATAAAAATTAAACTTACTTTTCTAAGAGGAACCTAAAAAACTGTATTTAAAAAAATTATGAACAAATCGCAGTAACAATGATTGCTTCTGAATTGATAACTTTATTGACAAATAATTAAGTGGATTAATAATAACCTACCATAAATAACAAGCACATATTATATGCATAACGCTTCTTTTTTTGAAAGAAGGTTACTTTCAGTATTTTTTTTTTCCTTGCAGTGGTTTGCTTTCTGATTGGAATTGAATGGGGAAATATACTTTTGCTCTGTTGCAAAATAAACTTCAAATTTTCCGGCATGCCGGAAAATTCGAATTTCCTGGCATGCTGGTCAACCTTGCTTTTTTCCTGCATGCCGGATAATGCGAGGTAATACAGTAATTATACAACCTTCGCACACTCCCCCCCCCCATTTCCTGGAAAAAATTGAAATGACACGTTTGGCTACCACCAACTACTCGCAATCGGTAGTCATTGGCCCCGGGAACTGTAAGCTGTTCCATGTCGATTATTTTATGCTCCGAGCTTGTGTCGCTCCTTAATTGTAATAAATAATTATAGTCTAATAGGTGTTAGTTCATTTGTACGCTAATGATAATAATACATTCGGAGCTCTAAAAAAAATTTCTTTTTGGCCTTGTTAATCTTGTCTGAATGAACTAATAATTGATAACAATTTGCAGATTGCACCAAAATCTTAATTATATTAAAATGTACCTACTAGGAACTAATGAACCTATTGGCCCATGGGCCTGTGCACTTTCATTTAAAAAAAAAATATGCGTTCAAAGTGTATAGAGCATCCCTACTCAAAGGAGTTTACAGCAAATATTGTATAATTGACTTTGAATTCATAGCACCTGTGACAGTTAAGTTAGAGGGGGGAGGGGAGCCAAAGTGAATGTCCTCGGCTAGTGCATTCTTGCATCTTTTGAACTTGTTCGCTTCCGTTTTTTTCCCTTACATTCATGGCGTGTGAAGCAATCCGGAAAACTTGCAGAAGGGGTTGCTATTTATATTGTATTGTAATTAACTCTGAATTTGGAGCACTTCAGAAGTGATTGGTAATTGGGGGAAAGGGGGGGAGGAAGGCTCTTGAGCCAAAGTAAGCACCTTGCAACTTGTGAGCCACCCATGTTTTCTTTTTTAGGCTCAAAGCAATCCATATAACTTTGCAGAAGGAGCTTGCAGTTAATTATTCTTGCATTATAATTAATTTTGAATTCATGGCACTGTGGAAATGGAAGGAAAATTGGGAGAAAGGCCAGATCTGAACCCTAAGTGAGAGCAAGATATGGCACGCTTCTCCATGACATTCAATCGTCTTCTCAACTTCATACTTTGTGCAGAATAGGGAGTCGAATAAGATTCAGAGCAAAGGGTTGTGAGAGCCCATGGTGCGCCTACCAATCCTTACGCCCTTATGAATGAAGAACCTTTCAACAGAAGACCTTTTGTCAAAACCTTATTCTTTTCAAAGTCAAAGGTCGGAGTCATTTTCCCTCCAATTCCTCAGCCCTGGTTACCACCTGCTTTCTCGACACTAGCTGGCTTATTAGTAATGGCAGATTAAATCAATTAAATTATCTGTCTTATTGGTAAACTTGCTGCTTGGTAGTATTTCATTTAATGATTTGCTTCAAAATAAACACTTTTTGCAATTGCTAATTAACAGTGAAATAAGAATCAAACAGATCAAAGTGATATGGAATCAAGAAAAACTGAGAAAACTACAAGACTGGCACGCATACCTTTCAAGATTCAGGACAGGAACTTAACATTTTGTTTGATTTCTGCTTCCAATTCGAAAGTTAATGAGGATTATGAGTAAGATTTGAAGAAAAACATTTTTTTACACATTTGTCAATTCTGCATGTATGACATCCAGAGACTAAAATTTCATCCTTGTTATGGACTCATCAGTCTGGAATGGTCAATCACCAAACTGAAGGCAGACGTCATCTCATTGAAGCTAAGAGTGCCAACAAACCGGTAACTAAATAATTGAGCAAATCACAAGGGTTCACAGCAGTGGTGTGCTTCAACTAAACAATCGAAGGCAATGCATGTGTATAAAGCAGAAAGTTACCGCCCTTAAGACTGGGCTAGGGCAGAACTACATGCAATATACTGACATTCCAGTTATGATATCCAGAGACTGTAGTTTCATCCTTGTTATGGGCTCATCAGTTTGAAATGGTCAAGAACCGTGCTCGAGGCAGATACGAGACGCATTCAGCTTCCAATGAGATGATTTCTGTATGTTGCATGTCTTTCTACCATAGCCCTGGCTAAAAGGTCGTAAACTGCTTTATACCCATGCTCTGCTTTCAATTGACGGGTTGAACTGCACCACTGCTGGGAACTCTCGCTGGTGCGTTAAATTTAATTTAGCTACCAGTCTGTTGGCACTCTAAGCATCAATGAGATGACATCTGCCACCAGCTTAGTTATTGACTGTTCCAGACTGGTGAGTCTATAACAATGACGAAACTGCAGTCTCTGGATGTCTTAACCAGGTTGTCGGTATATTGCATGTCTACCTTAGCCTTGGATAACTTACTGCTGAATATGATTGTTCCATACATGTTTTTCTTCAACAATGTAATTGTCTTTAAAAGTTGTGCTGTAATTAAAGTCACTGAAATAAAATACTTTTTGAATACTGATTTGTGCATTAAAAACTTTTCAAAAACTAATTAAAAAGTATGGTAAAAATCAAATCATCATCTTAGGATCCTGATTTTGCTTCATTAGTTTTTTAAAACGAAAACGTGGACACTTTAACCACTTTAATTTGGTTTTAAAAAAGTGGTTCATTATCTACATAGTTTAAAATTAATATGAAGGGTTGATGTTCAATATTTTTCACGGATCATTCTTTTTGGAACACAATACATTATGATTTAATAATTTTGTTTATTTAAGGGTGTATTCAAGGGACTTGTCCAGTGGCGGATGGGGCAGCAAGAACCAGCCCTGGCATTTATAGGCCAGCCGGCCCCCATAATACTTGCTCCTTCAAGAGGAGACGCTCCCACCGTCCTTATTATTTTTTTTCCAGATGTAAAATATAGAGCGGATACATCTTCTAGTTTTAGTAGGGAGTCACCATTAGAATTTGAGTATTCAAATTAGGAGAACTGCGTTTACGAATGTGGAGAAAAAGAATCAATAATACGAACACCTGCATAGTAAAAATTAATATTCTTGCTGATGATGGGGGGGGGGGGGGCAATTTATGACAATCGCGACTATTACAATGAACTTTGTTTTCAAACACAGGTTGCAAGCAGAGGCGGTGAGCAGAGCATAAGCAGCATTGCGCTCCGCAAAGAGCAGCACTACGAAATTCTCGCCAACCATTTTGACAACTTTCGAATTTCGCCAATGCACTGTAATTGAGAGGGTTTCAAAATTCGCTTCCCGGCGCCCAAAGTTCCCGGCGCCTAAAATGCTCGGCGCCCAAAGTTCCCGGCGCCTAAAATGCTCCGCGCCCAAAGTTCCCGGCGTCCAATCTGCGGCGCCCAATCTTCCCATTTCGAACAAAAGGTACTAAAAGGTGAACTTAGACAGATAGTCAACTTTACAGGTTTTGCCGTATCTATTATGTATTTCAATATAATCCATAATAGAACTCTTGAAACCGCCACCCCCTGTCTACGGCAAGTTTCCCACGGCAAAGTTTTTGGCCTATTCGCATAATGTTAAATCATCCCGACTTCCTAGTTGCGATTGTCCTAAATGTTTCACTTGAATTCGACATCCAACAGCGATTGCAAATCTGGTCGATTGCGATTTTTTTTTTTTAGAGCAATCACGATTGCTTATTGTTCTCACTTGACAGTCCTTTTTGTTCCGGTTCCTTTTTCAGCTTGGACCAGGCCTGCAGCACCACCGTCCACCGGCGGTGGCGCGGCTGGTCCTGAACACTGTCCCCCGGAATCCACTTTTGCTGGGCGGTGGCGTCCATGTCCTGCACACGCATGCTCATACACAGTCGCCTACGCTCGCACGCCTTTACACACATACACACGCCTACGTGCACACTCGTAAGCCTACACACACACGCACACAACTATATACACGTAAGCACCCAGGAGGAGGGACATGCTTGGGCGGGGGAGCCATTTCTAGAAACAATAACTCTAACCAGTGATTGCGAAAAAAATAATTTGAATTCAAAGTTTCAGAATTCAAATTAGAGTTAATTTTTTTTTGCGATTGTGTAGTGTTTCACTTGAATGCAGCCGTTAGTTTCCTCTTCGGTGGAACTAATGTACTCCGTGAACTCCGCCAGCTCTTTTATTCCTTTTAATTCGAAATAACTGTAACTGTTTCATTTGTCATTCAGAGACGAAGTTCCGGTTGTTGTGAAAAGTGGGTAAACTATTGTTGAGAGATATCAGAAAACAGAGAAGTTTTAGCTGATCCAATTTCTTTCTCAGATTATTTTCTATATTCCTAAAATGGCTACGTTAGTAGAAGGTGGAGACCTTTTGGAATTAATTGAAAACTATGTGAAGGAAAACAAAATCATGATTTTCAGCAAATCATCCTGCCCTTATTGTGTCAAAGTAAGTACTCCGAAACACACCTCTAATTTTTTACAACGAATGAATGAATGTTCATTTTGGAATTGATTGTTGTAATGTATTGGTTTTAATGTACATTTCTTGAGAGTAGGAGGGGGGAGGCATATATACGCCACTGTACTGAACATAATTTACTGTTCATAATCATCATCTTCTGATGATATATCAAGTACATTTCTCAGACATCATTTTCATTCTTCTTTGAAAAATCCTGCTTCTTCAAAAAAAAAAAACCCTACTTTATCTGCCTTTATCTGCGCTGTTGATTACCCTTTTTCAAAATAAATATTTCAAATTTTCATAGGGGGATAAACCAATAGTGAGACGGGCAATACTGCAATACTGCACCCTCTAAGTTGGTGGGGGTTCCCGTTTGCGAACACCAAGCTGCCTACCTTTTACGCAGCCGGTTATGTGAAGTATGCTAAATACGCGCAAATATACTTTCAACACTGTCTGCAAATTTTGAGTGCATTATGCGATAAAAAAAATTGATTTAGGTGTTATATCAGGCTACCCAACCATTCAATGCAGTGACAGATTTTAGTGGTCCAGAACCTGTAGTGATTCAGCGATAGTACAAGTCTTAATGTGAGCAAAGAGCAATACATCAGTAGAATACTGAATATTTACACCTTTTTGTCTTCCAGTTTAGAAATCACATTTCGTTTCTAAAGCTACCAGAATTTTCTTCCCTCTCTACAGGTACTACTGACTTAAGTTCAGGGATGAGATTTTTCTGGCTTTTGCCGGAATTCGGACTTTTTCTGTTGGCTTTTTTAATTTTTCCTCCTTTTTTTGCCTTTCTCCTTATTTAAAAAAAAAAAAAAAACAGGAAAAAATACGATTTTTAAGAATTTTCGGTCTTTGATTTCTTATTCTTTCCATTTTTTCCCCTCGAATCTTTGTCCACCACGATATCTGCCAAAAACGTATGTTTTGGAATTATGCCAACGTCGTCTAGCACGTGCTGCGCCAAAAGTTGCATGCCTCGTTTGAGATTCCAATCTTTTTGCATCCGGCAAGTATTTCAATTATTTTTAATGTTGGGTTGGTTTTTTTACTATATTTTACCTTATATATGCTTATTTTATTCATCATTTCAATTATATTTTTATTACTTTAATTTATTTTAGAAAAAATGCAAAAGTTATCAAAAAATGGAGCTTAGCACCCAGGCTCGAATTTTATTGAAACTTGGCATGGTTACTTTTTTGTGTATTCAAGAAAGTGTAAAAAATATTTATGGTGAATCTCTAATGGTTTACGTTTTACAGCCTGTTAAAAGTTTTGAGATTTCATGATTAAATGAGGCAGCTGCAAGGTGCTCTTTTGATTGCGAAATCATATTAGGAAGTTTTTAGAAATAATTTTTGGGTTCCAATGCAAGGAAAAAGATAACCAATCATTAAATACATGTATATTTATTTATTTTCAATTCTTACTATGAAAAGTATGTTGTACCACATAAAGAAATTTTATATAATTCTCTCTATTGTAAAGTTTTACTTTACCAACAGACGTAATTTTAAAATTTATGTTCTCACTTGTTTAACACAATAAACTCAAAAGTTTTTAATGAACAAAAATGCATTTTTCTCTAAAACACTAGTTAACACTATTGTGTGATGCAGCCAAGATTGACTTCTGGCAGTCCCAACCCTTTGCTCGGACTCAGGGGTTAGAAATTGTTGCTTCTTTTCCAAAATTTAGATTTGTTAAGGAATAAATACTCTTGCAAGAAATGGTACAATGCAGCAAATTATATAAAATTATTACTTATACTTAATTAAATACGTATTACCTTTAAAACTGGTAAATTAGCCATTTCTTGTAGAATTTTTGAATATCATGGCTTCCTGGTTCTCTTTTGATGTGGTTTTGAATATCATCCCTTTCATAAAATTTTTTTGGATATCATCCCTTTTGCGAAATTTTTTCACATATTTCCTTCTTTATGCTCTCTGGCCACTCTCTATGGCATCTTAGCAGAAGGAAGCAAAAGAGCACAATATTATAGAATGTTGATACAAACTTGTTTGCTGAAGCTTGCACACAGTGGCCAATACCTAGGTTACGCCACAGCACCCCTCCCCCGCTGCCCAGAACAGAAAAGGGGATAAAGAATGGATGCTTTTGTAGCTGAGTAGTGAAATGTCAAAATGGAAAGATTGAAAAAAGTGGGGGAGCAGATAAAAATTCCTGGAGATGTTGGGAACAATGCTCCTTGACCACTGAGTGCTGCAGGGGCAGATTAAACAGAATAAGAGATAAGAAAGCTAGACAATAGTGGCTACTATAGGTGTTTTTGTATGGGGCATTAGTAGCAGGTATGTGTGACCTTCATGCTTTTCCCTCTGTGGCTCCTCATGGACATTCACTCCTAATTGGCTTACCTCCAAGTTTGAATTGCTTGACACGATCTTTCAAGATGGCGATTTAAACAGCAATATTATCGTACCAAGTATGCAGTTTCCCTCGAAAATCAGTGGCGAATGGCAGTTTAAGGAGGGAATTTGTATTGCATTTCTATACTGAGAGTTTTTTTCACCACATTTCTTGGCGAACTAAGAGGGTGGCGGTTTAACAAGGTTCGACTGTATTATGTTTTTTTAAATAATTTATTATGCTTCATTAAATCATACTTTTTACTCATTAATGCAATCATTAATTGTTAAATGCTTTCAGGTGAAGCAGTTGTTTCAATCATTAGGAGTAGATTATTTTGCTTTGGAATTGGATAAAGAAGGTAATTTAAACATCCCATATTTCTTTCGTTTCTTATTTAAGATCATAATGGTGCAAATATAATGCACTCCATTCTTTTCAATTTTTCAATTAAATGATCTCAGAATTCATTGATATTGCTCTAATATTGCAACATTTAATTTTTTTTACGTGTACTGAACTTATATAGAATATTCTTTTTAATTGTAAATTAATTTTTAAGTTAGTAAATTTCCTTCCATGTATTGACTTCAGATAAAAATATGTTGTGTGTTCCCCTTCAGTTCAATGCGGAAATTTTGGAAGCCTCATTGACTCATTTCCTACATATTGTTGTGGCATTTAAACCTGATAAGCCAATCTTATTGGTAGGTGCCAGAATTGCTGGAGGGTGCAAAGGGTAGATTTTATGTTTTCCAAAACCTTGTTCAAATTGCTATAAAAAATGTATCAATGCCATGCATGCATGGTCTAATTATTACATTCATCAATAAGGCTATGAACTGGGGCCCTCTAGTTATATTTGAAAATTAATCAGGATCAATTAACTAGTAAAATCTTGTAGTGACTCTGCAAACTAAACAGCTTAAGGCCTGCGTAGTAATGATATATTTACCTGCATATATAAATTACAAATGTTGCAGGGGTGCCCATCTTCCCCAGAAAGAGAGAAAAAATGAAATCCAAAACTCTCTTGAATTGAATATAGTATAACTTTGATTTAACGATACCCAATTTAACGATTTCCACAATTTAATTATACATTTCTCTGGTCCCGATTTAAATACATTGAATGTATATGCTTCTCAATTTAACGATATCCTTGATTTAACCATAACTTTTTCATGTCCCTTGAAAATCGTTAAATCAAGATTATACTGTAACCTGCAAAAATTTCAATGTTGCATTCTGCGCCATGAACCCACTTCATGGATAGCTACTGAATACTGATTACTTTTGAACACAATATTACGTGTCTATCAGATTCAAAATTATTGGTAAATTTGTCAATAGTCGACTATTGTTTTAAAATCAAGACTTATAGTGAAACATAATTAGATGATTTTTTGTAACTAATTGCAATGACCTAAAAACAAAATTAACAGGCCTGTCATTCTGAATTTTTCATGGGGGAGAGGGGGGGGGGCAAAGGGTGCAAATTTAATGTATATTGTATTGCAAAGAAAAAGAAAAATACTCCTACTTATATTTCAATACATTAATCTCTGAAGTCTAGGACAGTAGGGAGCAATTGCCCCTTCTGACCCTGCTAAATGATGAGCCTGGAAATCAACTATGTGTAAGATTTTTTAAAATCAGAACTATCAGTATCAAGTACAGCAATGCCTCACTTTGCCATTGAATGGTTTCGAAAAAAAATTTAAGGTGTACCAAGTTGATATTCATTGGACATTCAGTGTTCCGTTCCATCACTAGCATACTTATGTTTTGATATAAAGACAAAAAAAAATGAATTTGCTTGTTCCTGAAATGTATTGATTGTTTTGAAAAAATTTGATCTTGTTTTTCAAACAAAAATGTCATGGAATTTCTAAAGGGGAAGTAACTTACCATCCTGTTTAAGTGATAACTAAAGCAGTAGGATAATTTTTTCCCCTTCCTTTTTTATTCTTATTTTAGCATTTGAACATTCTTTAACTTTATTTATTTGATAATATTTATATTTAAGATCAAAGTTTTGAACCATCTATATCATATAATCCATCTATATCGTATAATCTTCCAAAATTTTCCAAACTATGCTGCCTTGATTTTCATTTTTATCCACTCATCAACTTAAATCTATGCCTGTTAGATCAATGTGATCACACTAAGCTATGTTCACAAAATGTAAAAGTGGTGTTGTTTAATTAAGATATCTGTTAACATTACAGATAATGGAAGTGAATTGCAAGACGCCATGGCTAAGAAAGCTGGTCGGAGATCTGTTCCTCAGGTGTTTATCAAAGGGACTCATATAGGCGGATGTGATGATACCATGGCAGCTCATAAAAGTGGCAAACTTGTGTCTTTATTGTAATAATTTGCTAATAGGAATGTGGTTAATGTTTTAAGATGCTTTTGCAATTTTATGTTCATTTGTAAAGTTAGCTTTAATCAAATTATAAAAGCAGTTGTATTTTATGATGATTTAAAGGGGCTTTAAAAATTTGTACCAGCCTTGGATCTGGTAAGATTGTGCTTAAAGCGTTTTTGATACATTTGTACCTTCAGTGTAAAAATTTTTAATCTTTTTGTAATTATTCTCATGTACTTAAAAGTCTCTCATATCGCTTCTGCAATGTAATTTTTACTGTAGTTAAAATGGCATATTTACAGTATTGCAGATATTACAATTGTGTGGGGCACCCCATGACATAAGAGTCCCAAAAGGGATCCTAAACTAAAAAAAAATGTTTATGCTAAACAAATGGACTCTCCAAAAATGCATTGTGGCATTCTCCGAAATGTGTGAATCTGCCACTGCTGTAGTTAGCAATAAGTGTTAAAATAATTGATGTGTAATAAATTAATATCATTAGAATGACTTGATTTAAATGCATCCTTCATTAGCTATACTTTTATTTGAACATGTTAATGGTTACTACTGATTGATTTCATTTAAATTTTTTTGGCAAAGCGAGTGCGATTGATATACTGATGATATAACTTTACATCATGTTTATGTGTTGATAAGATTATATTTGTATGACTTTATGCTACGATTTGATTTTGATTCCTTCGAATTCACATCCCAAATCCCAGTATAATTTCCATAAATATTGAGCAACTATTTAACACTTGAATGCATTATCAAAAAAAAAAAAATCATTATTTTACTTTAGAAGTTGTGCATTCAAGTGGTTTGGCAGGGATCATATTCTATTTGCGCCTGTGTGTGTGTGTGGAAGGTAAAAAAGTATTAGAATGAGCTGTTTTTTACTTGTTTTATAAAGAATGAATAGTATAAAATATAATAAAAGAGTTGTACAATGTATGTCATGTTCTATTTTTAATTAGTATTGCATTATATAATATATTTTTTAAATGAAAAACTTTGATTTACATCAAGTTAAGAGTTTTAATGTAACTAAATCTTTTCTAACAACATTTCATTATTTTGAAAAGCAAAATGGAATCTTACTCAAGAATAGGGGGGAGGGGTTTGAAAAATCTTATGTATCCTTACCAGGGCCGGATTTAGGGGAGGGCAGGCGGGGTTACTGCCCTCTGGCCTCCACAACAAAGGGGGCCCCCACAATAAAATTTTTACAAAATATCCTAACACTTTCACGGGTCAGCAAATTTTACATTTTAAGGGCTTACACTCCTTCGTTGCCTGGGGCCTCCACACTTCCAAATCCAGCCCTGATTCTTACAGGGGAGAGGAGGGGGGGGGGTCAAAAATTGCCAAAATCATCCCTACAGAATTAATGAATGGCTCCTGACAGTTTCAAATTAAAAAGCATTTTCAGGGTGTATTTTAATCTTTATCTCTTTATAGTAAGTAAAAGTAAGGTTTCAAAGAAATTCTGGAAGGAAGTCTATGGCGGACCTGCGTCCAGGAGACCCCATAGCACCCACTGTCTTGAAATTTTGTACAAAAGTACTTCGAGCCTCAGTGGTTTGCACTTGGGGTTTTGTTTTTTAAAATTCGAATTAGTTTTTGTGTAATTAATTTTTTAAGCTCAAATTTCGCTTAAATTGCCTATCATCTTATATCTTTAAACGAGCAATTCTTGTGGGTATATATATATTTCTTATCTCGGAAACGGCTATAACGATTTGGATGAAATTTTGGATTTAATTATAGTTTTGCATTTCAAGTTCATCTACATCAGTGTTTTTTCTGTAAAAACGCGATTTTTTGCAAAAAACAGTTTTTTAATATAAAGTCGAAATAAGTTAAGCCTTGAAGTAAACTGTGAATTCACACATCAGGCAGACGATTTGCAACCATAACAATGAAAATTTGTCTGTTCTCGCTTTGAAATTTTAAACTTGCTTAGGGTTGCCAGGCTTGGCTGATATTGGCCACTTTGGCTAATTTTAAACACACTTGGCTGAAAACAAATTCAAAAGCATTATGTAAGTCGATGTAAGGCTTTTTTCTTTTTTAAGTGAAACTATTGCTTGACTATCCTATTTTATTTTATTTATTTATTTTCTTTTTACACTTCAAATAGTTTAACATGTTTTTTAAATCACGCATCTAAATTTTATTTCGAAGAAACGTATGTCTTAAGACTGTTTATGTTTTGTTAAGACAGTTGTTATCATTTGTTGGATTGTTTTGTTGGATCATCAGTTTTGATTGATACGATGCCGTCGCAACACACATCTGTTGCGACAGTAACGATTGATATCATGCTGTATGTAGCATTTTCTGGCGTAAAGTGACCAACTACACTGAAAGTACTTATTCAAAAAGAAGATCTCAATTGGGATAAAATCGTGAAACGCATCATAGTATGAAAGGAAGTATTCAGTTAAAAACCAATTTCACCATAGCAAAACTGGCTCCAAGGTCGAAATATTTTAACTACTAACAAGAAAATTGCATAGTGGAAACAAATGTAACAGTTAGTTTAAAGCAAAATGTTGATTTAATTACATTCAGAATCTTCTTCGTTTGGTACTTTAGTGTTATAAGAAGGTCGAGTGCTTAATATTTCATTAACGTAAAGCTTTTTAAGTATATTTGGAAAAGTATTGAACCTTAAAAAAAACACGAGTTGACAAAAAAATAATTCTTTTAAAGAAGAGCGAGGCTCGGTCCTCCAGGTACTTGCTTATTAAAGAGGTGAAAAATTATTTGCACTTATTAATATTATATATCGTTGGAAAGGGTAGAGTTTTCCGCATTCTACTCAATTTGTTTCAATGCTCTAACTTAAATACGGTGGGAGTTATTTGTGTTTTTATTTTGAACATTTTTAGGCTTAGCTAAAATTTAAACATTACTTTCTTCATTAAATCTATCAGTAAAAAGCCAAGGAATCACCTCACAGTTTTCTTTTGACACCACTGGAAAGAGGGGCTTTTTTTACTCCAGATCTAACTCGACTTACGGTCAAAAAACTAGGCTTCTATATCCAAAGGAAAAAAATAAATTTCCAGTAATCTAATCTCTGTTAAAATGATTGATGTTTTATTTGGTGTTGCCATAGTTACATCTTTTTGATTCGCTTTTTTCTTCTTTCTTGTTTACTAACTTTAAGGATTTCTATTTTAACGGAAAATCTTAGCCTCAACTCAATTTAAGCCCCGAGCTAAAGAGCAAAATACATTACTAGAGACCACAAATATGAAAAGCAACTTTTTAAACACACAAAACTGCAGTTTTGAAATTCTCAGGAGCCTTTAGCCCTTATGGCTCTGTAAGTTGGTACAAGTTATTTTGAAACCCGGGGAAGGGGTGCTTTTTGTTCCAAAGGGAGCTCATAATAATGAATTTTCAATCTGTTTCTTCCTAATTGACGATGTAAATCTTTGCGAATCAAGATTGCAAAGCAATCTTCGGGGGTTGGTGAGCGCCAGCGAACAGGGGGCAGAGCCTCCTAGTTTGGTAAATTTAAGTGACAGATGAACTTAACTACTTATTCATGTGAACTTACAAAGAGAAATGTTTTGCTAAAAAATTGTTTTCCCTTTAGTAGAAACTTTCATGAAATGCTGAAAAAAGCTTAATTTTAGTGCTTAATTGTGATGAAAATTGCAATGAATTTTGAATAATACATTTTAATTCTATTGTTTTATTTTCAAAAAAAAATTGATATCCATTTAAATTTGAGAAAAATCTTGCATAAATAGGTTGGTGGTTGTACTTTTGATTATATATATCATTTAAGTATGTATTTAATTAAGTCATTTTATATTTTTTTATGAAATTATATAAATTAAAATTGCTTATGTCATTTGAGTAAAACTGTTTGTGATCATAGCTCTTTATCATCCCATTGGAAGATACTTAATTACATATCGTTTTTTGTATTACTGAGATATATGTTATATAGGAAAGTTTCTTATATATTTCGTTTAGATACATTGTTCAACATTTTAAGTTAAGTTATTTTTAGAAAGGGTTTATTTTTGTAATTAAAATGTCTTGCAAATATTTCCGTGCATTTGACTAATAAATTGCATTGAGCGGAATGATTTGGCAATTTTTATTCATTTTAGTTTCTTAATTGCAGTTTTTCTAAAGTTTTAACCCTTTGTATAGATTCAAACTTGTAAACTATTTGTGTGCTTTTTAAAATTATTATTATTAATTTACTACTGTATACATACATTTTAAATCTGACGTTTTAAATCAGGGTGCAAATAGGTATTGTATACTTATTTTATAAAAGTTTTTTCTATAAATATATCTACAAAGAATGTTACAATCCTTTCAAATAATTTGAGATTTTTTTAAAAACTGTTTATCGTACACAATGAAATTGAATGTGATGTGCCTTTTGAGATTTATAAACCCTTTTCTTAGGGAAAAAAAACTGTATGTAATGCATCATAACAAGTTTTGACCAGAAGGGGGTTCCCAGGAATCTGAGAAAGTGCGTATAAGTCTTGATTTTACTTTCTATATTTTGAGGGGACCTTAGAAGCATTGCTGCAAATTGGTTTGGGGCGGGGGGGGGGGGATGATTGATTACCACTGGGAGATGTGACTCTTGGAAATTTCAAAAGGCACAGTTGCTCTACAGGTGGTTCTGAAGTGTAACATGTGAATCACAGCTGGTGTTTTTATTTATTTATTTAATATTTTTAAGCTACTACTTATCAATGACAGATCCCGAAAATGTTAAAGGAGGGGATCATTATTTTTTAATCTTTACCCTTTGGAACTTCAATTTCTGAACAATTTTGGAGGAGTGTAAGGTTGTCTAAAACTGAGGTTTCAGAGCTTCCATTTCGAAAACAATCCTGTAGAAAGTTCCGGTCCCTATCTCTAGACTAGAGTAACAAGAGATGGACTACGATTTCATTTTCAAGATGTAAATTTCAGGGAAGAGCTCTATTTCTCATTATGCCATCAATGACTATGTAAAATCTCGTTTTTAGAATTTTAGTAATGTAAATGTATCTGAAGAAAGTTGCTGTACCTCGGCTCAAGATGGGACGATCGCCCCAATGCCCCTCCCCTGCTACTAATGGGCTCATGCTAAAAGAATTTTGAAAGAAGCTTTTGTTTTAGCTTCAAAAATTCAGCCCAAAGTTGGCTGTTCTCAGAAAATTAACAAAGGCTCGTTTTAGAATGGACAGCATAAAAAGTATTTAACCAGTTCTGTAAGTTTTTTTCTGTGAATAACTAAGAAACATTATTTTACTTAGAAATATTTTTTTATTCGAGACTTTGTTAATATGAATTATTAATAAATTATTTTTTGAGGGAGGGGATTTTGTATTTTCACCAATTTAATTATTTATTCTTTTAGGGGAAAAAGAAGAATAATAAGCAGAGATTAAAATCTAAATGTTTTTTTTTTTATAAAAGTTTCCTACCATGTTTTATTGTAAGCTTAAGATGCATATAACCTTAGAAATTAAACTTTAAAATGAAAAATCTTCAAAAATGAAATTTTTTTTAAAAGTGTTTAAGTTACTAAAAGTGGCAATTTTTAAAAATCTGAAAATAGGCTAACATGAAACTGATATATATATATATATATATTGTTACAAATCCTGTAGATAGTAATTATTGTAGTAACGTAACCTGTAAATAGTTTCCCGTAATGAATATACAACCCCTTTTCGTATGGCTAAAGTATACGACCCCCTATTTCCTTTTTGTTCATTGATAAAATTCGATAACGGTCTACTACTTTACAGAAGTGTGTGGAATATTTCAGAAATTTCTTTTCGGTGTGTATATAAACGGTTACGCTGGATAGGGAGTTTGAGTTTCGATTCAGATTTCGAACTGAGAGCGTATTTGCTCTGTTTATAGCGAGGCATTTTGCTGTGTTGTTTTCGTATTTGGAAATAAATACGTGTGTAACCGTTCAGTTTACGGTGTTGAGTGATATTTGCTTAATTGCTGATGAATAATTTAGCAGTTGTTGACGATCTTTCCTGTACATAGTGTAAATAAATTTCCTGTGCTTTTATCAAGAACTGTGTCTTCATTTCAAGAAAGTGGAAGTCGCACCGAATCCGTTACAATTTGGCGCCCAACATGGGGCTTCTTCTGGATTTTCTTGGAGTAAGTGTGACTTTGGACAATTTTTTTTCATAAAGACTGTTTGAATTTATAGACTTTGTTTTTATGGTGATTATTCGCACAATGGATGACCAATTAAAACAACTTCTGGCAGCAATTAATGCTGTGAAAAGTGACTTGACCGAAAGTTTGGCGGCTAATCAAGAACAATTAAAAAATGATATGGCGACTAACCAAGAACAATTAAAAAATGAATTGGCGACTAACCAAGAACAATTGAAAAATGAATTGGCGACTAACCAAGAACAATTGAAAAATGAATTGGCGACTAACCAAGAACAGTTAAATAGTGATTTAACTGCTAAAATTACTACAAGTCAAGATGAAATAAAAAGGGACCTAACGTCGATGAAAACCATGATGGAGAATCAACTAACCGCAATGGGAGATAAAGTTGATGCTCTGGAAGAAAAATTTGATACTGTGGAAGAGAGTATCGCCAATGTGGAAAATAAGTTGGAAGAAGAAGACAAGAAATTTACTTCATTTAAGGAAGAAATAATTAAAGACATGGAAAAGAGATTGGCGACCGCGGAAAGCTGCTCTGTACAGTTTGGCGCTCCCACATCGGTTGCTCGACCGTCCATTAAACTTGCCACATATGATGGGAAAACTTCGTGGCAGGTTTACAAAACTCAATTCATGATAGTGGCGGAAGCGCACGGATGGAACTCTGCTACCAAGGCCTGCCATCTTGCAGCATCCCTGAGAGGTGACGCAGCGGACATTCTTCAGACCCTTCCGGACAGCTAGCGCCTGGATTTCGCCGCCCTCACATCTGCGTTGGAGCTTCGCTTCGGTGAGAAGTGCCAGAAAGATTTCAGCCGACTCCAGTTGAAGTCCCGTTTCCAGAAAACCGGGGAAACCCTGCAAGAGCTTGCAGCGGACATCGAGAGACTGTCTCATCTTGCTTTTTGCGACTGCCCTGCGGATGTTCGAGACAACCTGGCACTCAACTACTACATCGACGGGGTTCGAGATCCGGAAATCCAGAAAGCTCTACGGATGGCGGATGTCAAAGACCTGAATTCTGCTGTTGTGTATGCGATGAAGTTGGAGGCCGCCCAGCAAGCAACCCGTGTGGATCGCCATCCCATCCGAACTGTGGAAGCTGATGAGTCTGATTCCAGGTCGTCCCATCTTGCTGAACTTGAGAGACAACTCGGTGACTTGGCAAGACATCTGAACAGCATAACAGCCCAAAAGAAACAAGAGCAGAAGTGCTGGAAATGCGGTAGTGAAGGGCACCTGCGAAGGAGTTGTCCTGCTCGCCAAGCTATGCGAGGGAAAGAAATCACCTCCACCAGAGCTCTGCAGATTTCCTCTACCAGTAGTGGCAGTAATGGACTTTTCATTTACGCACATGTAAATGGGAACTCCTGCAGACTGATTGTCGACACTGGAGCCAATGTGACAATCGTTAGGACAGATGTGGCTCGTGAATTTGGATTGAAACTGTTGTGGAAATCGCCACGCGTAAGTCTCCAGACTGTGACAGGTGACAAAATCGAGATTGAAGGCAAAGTGGACTTGGAAATAGTGTTTGGGAATGCCACCTACCATCATACGGCATTCGTCGCGGATATCACGGACCCTTTCATTCTCGGGTTGGACTTTTTAAAGAAATACGACTTCACCCTGGATTTCAAGACTAATGAACTGCACTGGATGAGAGAAGACATAGCCATCTTCAACGCAGAAAATGATGTTAAATCAGCTCATCAAATAATAGCCCAAACAGATTTATCGATTCCCTCAAGGTCAGAATCATTAATACCTGGCTGCATTGAAGAAATCAATAGTTTTTGATTTGGACTCATTGAATACCCCAACTTAAGCAATAACCCAAAAGGAGTGCTGGTAGCATCTACGCTTGTGGACCTTTCTAAGGATGTAATTCCTGTGAGAGTTGCCAACGTGAGTGAAAGGCCAAGGAATATCCGGAAAGGCGAAGTGTTAGCAACTTGTACTCCCGTAAACTGCATCATTAGAAGAATCAATTCCCCTGAGACTGTGTCTTCTGAGTCCTTGACATCGAAGTTAATTGGGAGTGCACCCTTATCGAAGGATCAAAGAACTGCTGCGGAACAATTGGTGGATGACTTCAAGTTATCTTTTTATTATCAAGTTTTGTTCTATTACCGTTTTTTTTTTTTTTACTTTCAAACATTTAGAACTACTATTAACTATTCTAACTCTCTCTCTATTTCAACTATTTTTTTATTATAAACTAGCAGTACCCGCACGGCGAAGCCCATGCTAAGAATTTAAAGGAAGTCCGTTGAATTAAAGAAAAATCCCCCCCCCCCCCTACTAATGTGAAATGATAATTTTTCCTTAACTTAAATGCGTACACACCTTTTCTAAAAGCCTATTAAAGTTTCTTTGGTATTTAAAACTACTCGCCAAAACATTAAATTTGATTTACTGTTGCTTTAAAACTTAAAATAATCCTCCAACCATATAGTTCATCGCTTAACGCGCCAAGCAATCATGCTACCGTAACACCTGTCCTTTATCGAGTAAAGCGTTTTTTCTGCAATTTAAAATGTTTCGCCAAATTAATAAAAAAAGCAGTATAGCGTCTTTCAAATGTAAAATAATTCCGCAACTCTATTGTTTCTTGTCAATCGACCACGCTATCGTAACCTAGCTGTTTGGGAGCGAAGCGAACTCCGACTGATTAGTTATACCATCCGTCTAACTAGAAAAGAAAAAAATCCCCGCTTGAGACATTCGAAATTTGTTGTTGTTGTTGTCGTGTCCAAAGAAGTGCAGAGTGCGAAAGGTTTAAATGGCTCCAAAAGTCTTAAAAACAAGATCCGCTAATTCTGGAGCCCGATGACTGTAAAGGATTTCATGTGGTGGTGCTCCAAGTTGGAGGAGGGAGCGAATAATGGCCTGGCAATTAAAGACAATTCGAAATTTGTCGTCGGAAAAAAGAAAAAGTAGTATATTTCATTCGGTTAAAAGAAAATTAAATGTTTCTTTGGATTTCAAAGCAATGCGCCAAAATATTAAATTACACATGCAGTTGCTTTAACACTTAAAATAATCCTCCAACTGCTGTTATCAAATTACATTAACAGCAACTTTCAAAAGTAAATAGTTTCTCAAATGTATTGTGTATCGCAAGACTCGCCATGTGTCCTCGCTACCGTAACCCAGCCGATTAGCAAGTGATGGGAACTACGGTCGATTAGCGATCCGATTAAAGAAATAAAAATCCCTTGATTAAAAGGGATCTCCCTTCCCTGACGTGAAATAGTCATTATCTTTTTCTAAAATGATTAAACACCCTTTAAAATCCTAAAAACATTTACTTGCAACTTCAATATTTTTCCATATAGACAAAGAAAAGGCATTAAATTACATTAACAGTAACTTTCAAATTGTAAAATAATCCGGCAACTCTATTGTTTATCACCAAACTCGCCAAGCGATCGCGCTACAGTAACTCACTCAATTAGCGAACGAAGCGAACTCCGACCGATTAGCGATCCGATCTTTCTAACGAAAACGTTTAAATGAAATTTCCCTTGCAGAAAAACAACGTAATTAAAAGACACGGTACATCTAGGACAAAAAAGAAATCCCATACCCCGTAAAATATTAGACATGTAAAAGTTTTTTAAAATTTACTTACATTGTCGTCATGCTTGCTCCGTCTTTTTTCATTTCTATTTTAATGGAACTTTCACATTTATTTATGACTCGATAAATTCTTTTTGTAGATAGTTTTACACGTAAAAAGAACCTTTTCGAGTCTGTTTGGCGAATCACTTTAATTGGGTTTTAAATTTGGCGGACTTTTTTTTACTTTAAATGGCTTCGTTTAATTATTTGGAAAATGACTTATTAGTCTTGTTTTAAGTCTTGTTTCTTGTTCAAAAAGAAAAGAAAAAAAAAAAAAAACTACAGTGAAAAAAAAAATGCATGGTTTCGCCAAATATGCAGTTTCAACGTAGGTTTAATCAAGCAAGCTAACAATAAGGTAAACAAAAACAATAGCCAATATTAATAATGTGCCGTAACGTACACAAAAATGAAAAAGCTATGTCTCCGATCATGGCCCCACTGAATGCGCTGGCGCTTAAGTATTCAGTGGGGCCATGCTCCGATATAATAAAGACAACAATTTTCAAACAGTGTCGACCGCCCTTTAAAATTTTACTTCTAGATATTCAAGCAAGACATGGCAACAAATAATATTGTTCAGTTTTTCTTCAAGCTAAAATTAATCTCGCGCAAAAAATGGAGGAAGAAATTTCTTTTTGAAATAAATAAATTTTTACTTCAAACGCTCATAGCTTTTTTTGTAGTCATTTTTCGATGTCCGCGGTTCTAGTCGTTGCGGATATTTTCAAAATGATTATTTTTTACGGGCTTTCCAACGGTACAAAACCGAAAAAAATCGGACCATTTTTTGGCATAGACGTATGTTCAAGTGGACATAAAATTGAGTTCTTAATATCTCCGTTAATTAGCATCCTACGTGGATGAGGCTAAAATATTCGTAACCCTCGTAAAATTTCGAATTTTTTAATACCTGGTTCGACCCTGAACTCGAGCCCATTCTTGAAAATTTTGCATATGAGTGCAGAACATTCCCCATCCCGTTTCACCCCCTTAAAATTGAAATTTCGAAAAATCCTTTCTTAGCACGCGCTTATGTCATAAAATGCACCTATATTTCCAAATTTCAGTTTTCCAGCCTCAGTAGGTTTGGCTGTGCGTTGATTGTCAGTCAGAACAAGCTACTTTATATATACAGATGTATTTCTGTGTGTGTGTGTGTGTGTGTGTGTGTGGCCTATGGATTTTTCTCCTCTTTTCTGAGATTTTCATGAAGATATTTAGATTTTTTTTTTTTTTTAAATTGGAAACATATACATTTTCTTTATTGATGACTTTTTTTTCGTAAAAAAATGATTTAAATTTAAACGTACACTTCTTTAGTTTAATAATATATTAATACTAGGCTAACAACCATATCGTTGTCATTGCATGTGAGTAAAGAAACAAATTAAATATTTCGCTCTGCTCCAGTTGCATAAGTGAATGGCATATCATCACTTGTGATGTCATGTGCAGAAGCGTAAAAAAAAAAAAAAAAAAAAAAAAAAAGAAATTTAATCTGCGCACCGAATAAAATATATTTTTTAAAATATCAAACTTAGTTAAATTATTTAAAAAATGGGCAGATCCTATGTTTTTAAGCTCTTTCAGGAAAAAACAATTTTAAAAATTCGGAAACGACCACATTCGATGACTTGCCCATTTTTATACTTTTCATACCTATGTCAAAAAATGAAAGATTAGTGTATTTTTCAGAAAAAAGAAAAGAAAACAGGATGATGCTTATAAGAGATCTAATTTTTAAAGCTAAAAAATGTGTGCAAGATTTCTTTTATTTAAAATTATTGTCCTTTTGTATCGCATTTAAAGCTCATTAAAAGATGTTTGAAGGAAGAAAATTACAGATGAATGGGGTCGTTTCCAAAATTTTAAAAGTATATTTTTCTGAAAAAGCGTGTTTAAAAACGTAGGATCTGACCATTTTTTGATAAATTTGTTTACGTTTAATATTTTTAAAAAGTACCTAAATCGGAGCGCTTTCATAGTTTACGGCTTCTGCCGATGACATCACAAATGATGAAATGCCATTCACTGTTGCCATTCACAGTGCAAAATATTTAATTCGCTTCTATACTCACGTGTATTGGCAACGATATAGTTGATAGCAAGCGTAGAGCACAATATTTAATTCGCTGCTTGATTATCATAACGTGGAAACGTAGTAGAAAGATGCGGCAAAGTGCATCATTTGTGACGTCATCAAGACCACGCCTTGTTTGAAAAATCGGACAATTCAAAAAATTAATTTAAAAAAAAAAACTGTTGGGAAAAATGTAAGTATTTTCTGGGTCCATGTTATTTTTTTTTTCTCATTCTATCCATTTCAATAACTAAAAGTAGTACTTTTGACTGAAGGAAACCACCCCATTCTCTTGAAACTAGCTGCGTCGCCCGGCTTTGCACGGTCTACCTCGGAAATAAAAGTTATGTCAAGTGACGCGTGCTCAACAACTAGCTTGAACCAAAAAAAAAACCCACAAAGAAAAAAAAACAGTAAAATTTTGCGGCAGATTGCGGAAAAATAACCAAAAGGGGGGAACATTAAACCTCTCATCCTCTCGTAAATATTCGAATATCATCATTGATATTACTTGAGGAAGATTATTTATATTGTGCTTTAACGAATCCGACCTCCATAGTGTGTTCAAAAGGATTATTGAATTTCTAAAAAATAGAAATATCAGCGCGCTCAAAATGTCCCTAGCGAAAACAAGGGATCTTCGGCGGAAGGCAGCCCATTCGCGCCCTGTGACGTAGACTCGTGACGTTTCAGAAGAGCGCACTTTAGCGCGTGGATTTTTAAAAAATCATTAAAAATCAACCACGGTGTTTTAAAATTCGGCGATGGTGAATTTTTTAGTTTTGAGGGTCAATTAACAATATCCAATAGCCAAAATATGAACATTTAATAGGTATCAACTTCCCTATTTCAACTATCAAAATATCACCTAACAGGCAATGGCTTCGTTCAAATGTAGCAATTTTCAGTCGTCATACCTTGATGGGCGACTTTCTAGTAATTAATAGTTTTTAATTGGTATCTTCGCTAATTATTATCGGAGGATTATGTTTAATAGCCAAACATTAAGACGGGAAAATTACGAATCCATCGATACCTGGTTCGATGGTCAGTTTACTGGCGTTCGGGAGAAGTAACTCATAGATAGATAGGTACATACGTTCAGTTTTTAACTATTTAAGATTGTTGAAATCTGATGTCGGAGTCCAGATCTCCATGTAATTGATTGATTTTATGCAGATTTCCGATACTGATAATTACAATAGATATTCTTTCATTGAGTTTTCACATTTAGTTTAAATTAGAATGTAATTAATAACAATATATACGACATGCGAAGTTACCGCAAATGCTTTAAAACTTTCTATTGTCGTGCTAATATTTTTTTTTTTTTTTTTTGCTCAACATTTTCATTTTTAAAACTGCTAGATAATACTATCGACTGCTTATAAATAAATATCAAAGGTATTACTTATCTAACCGTTCGAAGAATAGGAACTGGATATCGAATTAAGTTGATAATTAATATTTAGCAATCAAATGCTAATCTTAGATAAACCCGGGAGCAAAGAAAGACAATTAGATAATCACTCCCTAGCTCTGTACGATAAACTGTATTGTTAAAATAATTTCAGTTGAGTTTTTTTCATATGTTTGAATATTACCTTTTTTTTTTTACCGTGTAGTGTCTTTATGAGTAATTTTTCCGCAAAACTGGGATCAATCTACAGTGAAACCGTCTACTTTCTGGCCTTTAGTTGTTTAGCCTGTTTGCACTTTTTATTTTGTTATTTTTTAAACAAAATATTTTGTTTCTTCTGCGTCAAACTTAGATAATTTGACGAGTAGAACTTTGAAAAATAAAATATTAGTTTCAAAAACTAAAAAGAAAAAACACGCTTTTGTCGCAATAAGAGTGAAAAACAATCTTTTCTGTTCGGTATGATAAAATAATTGACCGGAAAATTAACTTTAATGTTAAAAAAATCGTGGGGTGCTGTCTATTTACATTTTTGCAAGGACAACAAATGGAAGAAATTTACGTTAACTGTCATATAAGGCCCTTCACGGTTTTTTTTTTTTTTAAATATACATTAAAGTTAATTTTTTGTCAATTATTTTATCATACTTCTCATCCAAAGATTTTTTTTTTTACTTTTTAGTTTATATTACTACAGAAGTTTTTTTAAACAATTACTTTCTTTTTCTTTTTTTATTTTTACTTGTTTTACGAAAAACTATTTTAACACTACTCAATTTTTTTTATATTCATGAAACTCCCCAAAAACGAATAAAGGGCTCGGCCACGTTCAAAACGGGGATCTCTCGAAAACTGCTCCGAAGGCTCACCTACATTTCAGTTTGAAATCAGTTAAAAACAATTATAATTCACCTTCTAATCACATTGGAACATTCGAGCAAATATTATGTGATGCAGAAAAATGAAGAGTTTTCTATCGGAGTATAATACTAATTTGTGCGAGCATTTTTTCGCCCTCACATTCATGGGCGGATCCAGGGAGGGGGCCATGGGGACCATGGCCCCCTCCGAGAAAATTTCAAGAATAATTAAAATCCCCTTTTTTGAGCAAAAATGCAAAAAAAATTTCCCTTATAATGCATACAAAGTCTACCAATAAGGAAAACAATGAGAGGAGGGCCATGGCTACCCTGAAAAAATTTCAAAAATAGTTTAAAACCTTTTTTAGAACTAAATTTAAAAAAAATCTTTATTATTCCTCGAAGTCTAACAAGAACATAAAAACAACGCCGGGGAGCTATAAAACCACACTGAGGAAGTTTCAAGTATAGTTTTTTAAATCTTCTTTCCTAGCTTAAATTGAAAAAAAAAAAAAAAAAAAAACCTTCACTGTAATTCATGTGAAGTCTTACAAGAATAGAAACAATGCCAGAGGGAAGGGACGATCACCCCACGAAAATTTCAAAAATATGAAGTGTATATCAAATATTTGGGTTCGTTTAGCATAATGAGCGCGTCTTGTTAGATGTGTTTACTTCCCTTATGGGGGAAAGAAAAGGCATAAGTGTTAGCAAGTGTCCGATAAAAAGTTATACATTTAATGATTGCGCATCAAGTTAAAGTTAGATTTAAGTTTTAACCTGGCTTTATGCAAAGCTATGTAATGATTCTTTATTCTCTTTTTAATATCCCCCCTCCAAACCACTCCTCTTTCTCTTGTAATATTACCAAATACCGTCTACAAACCACGTTTTAAAAAATAACTTGTAAAAGTTTCCAGAAGAGGATCAACCACCTCTCATTTTCGCCAACATCGTTCAAGATCGGCCTAAATTTTGTTTTCAGCGCTTGAGCTTCAAAATGTTTCCGGGGGAGAACTCCTCCACCGGACATCATTGAAAGTCATTAAGAATTACGTTTCTGGAGCTTCAATTTCGAAAAATTGCTGGTCCTCTAAAATTTACTCATGAAGCATGGATTGCCTACATTTGCAATTTAAAGAGTTCAATTTTGAAAAAATTTTGGGAGTAGACATCAGAATCTCTTCAACCCCTAAGCTTACCAAAGATAGTCTAGAATGTGTTTTTAAGTCTTTAAATTAGTAAAATTTTCTGGGATTGGTATTTTATTCTCTCTTCCCTTAATATCACCAAAAATAGTCTAAAACAGCCTTTTTAGAACTACAATTTCGGGGGAGCGCTGCAAACCTATTCTCCCCTACCATTGCCAAAGATAATTAGAATGCATCTTTAAGACTGCAAATTAGAAAAATTTCTTAGTGTGAGCCCTCGAATTTCTCCTCCATGTATCATCACGAAAAGATCGTATTAAACTACGTTTTTGGCTATGCAATGGCAAAAAAAAAGAAAAAATCCGCCGGTGAAACCCCGAACCCCCCTCTTCTTAGCATTATTGGAGATAATGTTTGCGTTTTTAACCGTTCAATTTCGAAAAATGACCGGAGGGAGGGGGTTTCGCACCCGAGCCCTTAATATTACGACAGAAAAATTTCCTTAGTCGGGCCCTCAAATCTTTCCTCCCTCTAACATCATCAAAGATCGTTTAAAACTGCATTTTTAGAGCTACTATTTCAAAAAATAGACATTGAAGCTCAACCTCTTTTCCTCTAACATTACCAAAGATCGTCTGAAATGCGTCTTTTAGACTACAAATTCGAAAATCTTCCGGGGGGGAGTCCCCTTTACTTCGGAGTTAATAATGTATTTGCGGTTGGTTCATATCGGCGTCCTCTTAAATCAGAAGTCCTATACAGTCGCCTCAGAACACAGTACTGATTACAAGAATACTACTTTGAGGCGACGATATATGCACATCTTTGTTAAGAAAAGAGGAAAAATATTGGAAAGATTACAGCCTTTATGTTAAACTTGCGTCGCTTAGTTAAATATCCTTAAAAAATGCTCTCGTTAAAGGTGGGCTATATTAATATATGTAAAATTCAATTTTTTTCCAAAGCATCGTATTTTTCCAAATGGCCCCCTCCGAAAATTCTGTCTGGATCCGCCCCTGCTCACATTAGAGGATTTATGCGAAATTGATGCTTAAAAGTGGAAAAAACTAATAATTAATGGTTAATTAATTAATTTTATAAAAGAATATTGCATTGTCGTTGGATCTGGTTTTTTTTTTTTTTTTTTTTGTGAATGCTGTTTCAATATAAACTGGCTTTTTTCCTGTTACTATAAACTTTTGGATTTAAGATAGAAAAAAGTGTTCGATTAACCTTGATTTTTCTTTAATAGACTATTTAACAAGGATGTAAAATAGTTAAGTAGAACCAATAAATTAGCATTGGTAAATTTTAATGGGAATTGAAATTTAAAAATGTCACTGAAATAAGTATCGTCTGCTTTGAAAACTGTTAGAATGTTGTTTTCACATTTAACCGGAAATCATTTCAAACAGTTAGTGGCGCAGTACTTATTTAACAAAAAACACATTCATGGTGCTGAAAATAAATTTCGTGTAATGCTTCATAAATTCACTACAAATTTGCATTAATTTTCCTTTTAAGAGAGATAATTATTGTAACATAAAATGGAACAGCAAGCAGTCTTTTAGTAGCCTGCGTTTTGAAACTGTACTTTGTAGAGAACTAATTACCTTTTATTAGTAAGATTTACAACACACGGATTTTGCAACCCTTAATGTTTATTCTAATTTGAATAGACGTCAAATTGATCCATTATGCAAGGCGAATGGTTGCTTAAATTCCTTCTGAAGGTGTTTTCCCTAACATCTTTTCTAGAGCAAAGTGGTAATTGTAATGTCGTTAGAATAATTTTTATTTCAAGCTGACGTGAAAATTTCAAAATTATTTAGGCGACAAATAGGAAAAATGTTCTTTTAAAAATATTTTTATGTATAGCATATTCTTGGTAGTAATTCAAAAGCCAGCGCGTTAGAAGTTTAAATTGAATCATTTGTGCATATAAAAGCCGAGATTCTTTTTGTCTTTCGCAAACTTTATTTTCTTATTGTGTGTTTAAGGATTGAATGGGTCCTTCCCCATGTCGTTTTATTTCTTTTACTTATTTCGGAAGAATTATTTAAGTACGTGGTTGCATTGTTTCTCATTTGAATAGACTTTTAATTTTTTTTGAGCAATCACGATTGCTTATTGCTTTTATTTCACCGTCCTTGATGTTGTGGTTCCTTTTTCAGTTTGGACACCAGCACCGGCTTCTGCAGGCGCGGCTCCGAGCACTGCCTCCTGGAATCCGTTTCTCCTGGTCGGGGGCGTCCATATCCTATACACACGCGCGCTCACACACACAAGCGCGCGCGCGCGCTCATACACACAAGCCTTTACACACATACACACACGCCTGCGTGCATACACACAGATCTACGCACACACAAGCCTACACATGCACGCACGCGCGCCTACACATACACACACTTCTGCACACACACACACAACTATACACACGTAATTGCCCAGGAGGAGGGGCAGGCTTGGGGGGACAGGAGCTGTTTCTAGAAACAATAGCCCCCTAATGAGTAGGGCACTGTCGCAACTCGTGATTGCGAAAAACATAATATGAATTCAAAATTTCAGAATTCAAGTTATTTTTTTTTTAGTCTTGTGGATTTATTACCTTTTAGGCAAGTTTTGTCGAATTTGGAGTGTTACTCGGTGGCTAATTTCTTAAATCTCTCAAGTTGGCTTATTCATCAAGCTCTAAAACTGCGAACTGCAAAAAAAAAAAAAATAATAATTTGAATTTTGACATCTTGAATTCAAATTATGTTTTTCGCAATCATGAAGTGTGTGTATGTAAGCGTGCGTGTTTGTGTGCGGGGGGTAAGTGTGTTTGTGTGTAGAGGGTATGTGTATGTGTGTAGGCATGTGTGTTTGTGTCTGTGTGCTGGCATAAGTGTGTGGGTAGTTGTGTGTATGAATGTGTGTGTGTGGGGGGGGTATGTGTATGTGTGTAGGCATATGTGTGTCTGTGTGCAGGCATGAATGTGTGGGTAGTTGTGTGTATGAATGTTTTTGTGGGTGTGTGTGTATGTTTTTGTGTGTGTGTATGTGTAGGCGTTTGTATGTATGCATGAATGTGTGAGTAGTTATGTGTGTGTATATGTGTATGGTTTTTGTGTGTGTATTGTTGGTGTCTGTATGTATGCGTGTGTGTATGTGTGTAGGTGTATGTGTTTATGTGTGTGTAGTTGTGTATGTATGCGCGTGTGTATAGGACATGGATGCAACCTGGAGACGGCTTTCGCTATATCAGCAGCATCGTGAGGTCCCGGTCGACGCTGATGCTGCGGAGGGTGGCAGTGAGAAAATAAAATCAAAGAACATCAAAACAGTCAAATGAGAACAATAAGCAATCGTGATTGCTCAAAAAAAGTGATTTCAATTTGTCAGAAACAAATTCAAGTTTACTATTATTATTCTATAGATGAATGGAGATCAGTTTTAATATTGTTGGTTAAAACAATAAAGATAAAGTTGGTTAAAAGATAAAAAACTTTGCAATCAATGAAAAAGACTAAGCGAATAAATATGGCCAAAATCAGTGATTTGAGGGGCTTATATTTCTAAAAATTTGCTCCACACACGCACTATTTTTGCCCCAAAATAGCACTTTGATATAAGGATAAGCACTTTTGAACAGAACAGGGGTTCCCAAACTTTTCTGATTCGCGGCACCCTTTGAAAATTAGAATTTTCTCATGACACTCTAGTCTGTCTCTATTTTATGTGGTTTCTATTTTAAATTTCATAATTAACCATTTTGCAAATTTAACAATTGTTGCGTTCTTTAGTATGTATCAGTTAAAGTGTTCCGTTGTTTGAATTTGTTATCCCTGAAAAAATTCATTAGTTTATTTTTCTTGTTTAAAATGTAAGTAGAATAAATAATCCCACTTTAAAAGCTTGTCTGCGTGAAAAGTGAAAGCTTTATTAATTTAACTAGTATATTTACCAATTTTTATTTTCTTGAACTCCTGACTTCAAAATTAGATAGGAGTAGTAGGTAAATTTGTCTGTTATTTATTGATAGTTGAATTCATTAAATTTACTAGGGCATAAATTCAAAAACAAAAAAGCTATCACTTTGGGCTCGGCCGGGATTTGAACCCGGGACCTCTCGCACCCTAAGCGAGAATCATACCCCTAGACCACCGAGCCACGTGTGGCGGGAGAAAATAGTGAGAGAACTTCCTACGTTATAATTGTTTGCATTTTACATACATTTTGTTTGCTATTTGCCCGAAATCGAAAGAAATAGATGCACCGTCCGCAGTTGTTAGATTAACAGGCCCGCCATGGGAGCCCATATAGGGGAGCAAATGGGGGCTCAAGCCCCCCCCCCCTTCGAAATTGTAACTTCCTTGCTTTTAGTACTTTTTTCTTTGCAAAAGTGTAAAAACATTTCTTCTCCAGCCATTAATGAATAAGTTATTAAATTTGTCAAATTTTAATAACTCTAATCTGTGCTGAAATCAGTTTCCATGGGGACAATTTCCCGCTAAACCAAAGGGAAAATATGAGAGCCCTCCCCTTAAAATTTTGCATATGGGCGCCCATAGGCCTGATGGCTCCTGGGGTAGGCGGCAGTAGGAGCGGCAAATTTCGAAATTGAAACTTTTTTTTTTAAGTATGAATATCTATTTTAGCGCCATAAAATTCACTGCTTCAATGACAAAAATAAAAAAATAATAACTTAAAGTGTATACAGTTCTTAGATATTCAAAACATAGTTCGGAATTTAACTAGAAATTCAATTTAATTTTAGAGGCGGCAAATTGGGTGATTTAAAAGTCTTTTGAAAATAATATCTGTTTCAGTGCCAAAAGATGCACTACTTTAATATTAAAAAAGATTATTTAAAGTGTGTACCAGTGGTTGGATATGCATAACCCAGTTTGGAGTTTAAATAGAAACTCACTTTAATTTTAAGCACTTTGCTATTATTTTTATTTTGTTGATAGTTCGAATATTCATTCATTCCTCTTTCACTTTCCCGAGTTCTTCTCAAAAATTGTTGAAAAAATCTACCATTAATTGAATTTTTAAATAGAGAATTCGATTTAATGATGTCCAATGTTCGCAATTCCGGCAAAACGAGATATAAAACTACAGTTTTGGTGCAGTCTTTACAATATATTTAAATAGATTCGAATCAAAATTGTGTTTTCTATTTTAGTTACTATAAACCTATCAGTTTTGGAATATAATGGTATTAATACAGTGTCGCATCCAGACGATCCTTTTGGGAGGGGCGATTGTCTAATGCATTATGGGAGGGGGGGGGGTGATGAAAAATTTAAAAAAGTTTAAGAACTATAAGCATGATTGTTCTTTTTTTTTCGAATAATGTGCATGATTTAAAGAGTTTGAATGAAAGTTAAAAGATAGTTATGGATTTCTTGTTGATTGAACTGTTTAATATTCGCGCATAAGTAGGAGTGTTTGCGGGCTCTCCCCCGAAAATTTCTGTTAGGATCGCATTTTTAGACGCTCTTTGGTGATTAGTAGGAGGAAGGGCGGTTTGAAGGACTCTCTCCGGAACATTTTTGAAATTTAAAGGTATATTTTAAAAAACACAACTTAAAACAAAATCGCTTGCCATCTTTGGTGGTTTGAAGGGAAAGGATGAGATCAGTTGCTTAACTACGTTCCGCAAGAGGCCGCAACGCAAGGAAAGGGGGCGGAGTCGGAAGGGGGCCGAAAATTTTTGAACTTTGTTTTCATTCAATTTTATTAAATTTTTTCGTAAATTAAACTTGATTTAAAAAGCTTAAACATAAGAACATTTAAAAAAAGTCATAGAATTTATTTATTTTACAGAACTTAAGAACTGGTTTGTCTATTCAGTAAACAGTAGGACCTGAGTAGAGAGAAAGGGGTCCACGACCCAACTTCCATGCTCGAGCTTGGCTCAGTGCAAAAAGTACCGTATTGCCCTCCCTCCCTAGGTCATCACCTGCCACGGAAAGAGAAAGTCCTGATTGTACCGGAGCCCAGTTGAAGTGAGAGAGCCCTAAGAGAGTTTTTTGGGTAGGATCTAGGTGGAAGGGGGGGGGAGGAATCGGAAGGGGTCCGAAAATTTTTGAGCTTTGTTTTCATTCAGTTTAATTAAATTTTTCTGTAAATCAAACTTAGTTTAAGTGCTTATATTGGTTCTGTGCCCCAGAACCTATTGGCCAATGGGCCCCCGAGTTAGATATCAGAGGTCATTGGCCAAACACTTTTTTGGAGCACTCTTGTAGCCAAACATAACAATTTTTTCCATTTGCTAAAACAGTAGTGGCCATTTGCTCCCCCCCCCCCCCACCCCGAATGGCCAGAGCTCTAGGTCTAGGTCAAGGCCTAATTGGCCCATTCAGTAAAAATGCCCTGACTTTGTGCGGGAATTGACCCAACTCTTGACCTCCCAATTTAAAGAAAGGAAATGCAGTAGCTACTTTGTTTTAAGATCAAGCTTTTTTGAGCGCAATTGTAAATATATTACCTACTAAGTTTTCTTACATTTTTTTTCGAAACAAATAAAAAATAGGGACTTAACCAAGAAGGTGGGAAAGAAAAGGATCCTAAAACTGAATAATTTTCTTTTACTTCACCAAAGACAACCTATTGTGTTTTTAAACTTCAATGTCGGAAACATTCTGGAAGAGAGTCGATCTGCCTCATATGTCCAAAAATCGCTTAAAAATGGCTTTTTGGAACTTCGATTTCAAAAAAATCTTTGACAAAATTCCGAAACCTTCCCAAATTTTGTTTTGAAACTTAGATTTTGAAAAATAGCTGGGACAGTCCCAGAACCTCATCCCATCTCGCCAGGTCATCAAAGTGGTCTACAATTGCGTTTCAGGAGTTTAATTTTGAAAAATGTCCGGGGAGAGCCTCCGAACCCGCGTTACTAATAATTTAAAATTGCGTTTTGGGAACTTTAATATCAAAAATGTTTTTTATAAGTCTCATATCTTTGAACAACTTCCCCTTACTTAACATTATAAAAACGCATTTGTGGAGCACCTTGGATGAAGTTAGGGGAAAGGATAAGTGAGTTTGGAACTTTTTCCGGAATTTTTCGAAATCGAACTTGCAAAAAGGCAATTTAAGGATAGCTTACAATTGTGTTTTTAAAACTTCAATTTCAAAAAATTTACAAAGACAATCCCCAAAACTTGCCTTTTTCTCAGTAGTATCATCTCAACTCGCCTAAAATTTCAGTTTTTGGAAATTTAATTTCAAAAATTCTGGGGCAGAGTCCCAATCTTTAGTTTTAACGTCTTCAAAGGTGGCCTACAATTGCATTTTTCGTAGTTCCATTTAAAAACATTTCTGGGGGAGACCCCTGCCCCCTTTTTCATTAACCTTTATGAAGATTGCCTAAAATTATGTTTTTCAAACTTTAATGTCGAGAGATTTTTGGAAGAGTCTCGGACTCCTTCTCCCAAAGGAAAGGTGACTCACAATCACGTGTGTAACAACTTTCGAAAAATTTACGTGTAAGGCCCCTGAACCTTGCATTCTCCTAACACCACTGATGAACGTTTAAAATCACTATTTCAGAAATCCGAAAAACTCCAGGAGATCATTTCTGAACCTCATCCTTCTCACCTTACGTCATCAAAGGCGTCCTATTGCATTTTTAAAAGTTCAAATTCAAAAATTTTCTGGGGATATCCCCGGAACTCTCTGTTGTTTTAACATCATCAAAGGTCTTCTAAAATTGTGTTTTTCGAACTTCCAATACCAAAATATTTGGCTTGCAATCGCCTTTTTAAAACTTCCATTTCTAAAAAATTATGATGAAGGGTCTTGAACTTTCCTTTTTCCAAAAATAGTCTGAAATTCCGTTTTTAAACTAGAATTTCAGAAGAATTTTAGAAACTCCCTGCGAACCCCTCTTTCTGTACAAATATTATATTTACAATTAATTTCATATTTGCTCATTCTTTTTCTCCCTATTGTGACGAATTCCCCGGATTTCTGTAGCTAATAATCTCTTTCTAAAATAAAAGCTCTCCCCCTCTTTATATTCATATATAGTTGTATGTTTGTGTTTGGTGCTTGAAAAAAAAATTGTGGGGCCAACAAAATCGAAAAATTGTACTACATTTATACGTTATACGATTTTTAGTAGGGGGCCCAAAATCAAATGTGCTGGGGGGGGGGGGTGAAAATTTGAAGTTACGCTGCTGGATGAGATTCAGGAATTCTCCGTAGTTGCTTTTTGATATTACAGCTCCAAAATCGCAATTTTAGAGATACTTGGATGCCTCACTTGCCAAATCGATTAACTCCATAAAACAAAAAGTAGAGAAAAGTCACGAAGATGATGGTGTAATCCATAGGAATAAATGGGACCTCTTGTTACATTTTCTGCCGTCACATGGTCAGAAATGTACTGAACCAAAACTTTGTTATACATTCACAGCTAAGCATTGATTAAGCACTATTAAAAGCGGAAATGAAAATTTTTTTTAAAAGTGGAGTTGATCGATTTAGCAACTGAAGCATCCATTTAATGATGCTAAAAACGAGGGAGTTCAGGGGCTTTATGCGGGAAAAGAACGTAGCTGAAGACATGCAGTTCAGAATTTTTTCTCAGGAATGTTTTGATGTTCAAATTCAAAAAACGCAGTTTTAGTCGATCTTTGAATGATCTTAAAAAATAAGAAAAGAAGAACCTGGGGGCTCCTCTCCGGAAATTTTTCGAAGGTGGAGTCCTGAAAACGCAGTTATAGGCCATCTTTTATAATATGGACACATTTAGTGTGACGTCAGGGGTTGCCAGAAACACGGAGAAGTTTCCAAACCGTTGCTACGCGCATTGCTAAGGGAGAAATAGCATGGAATCCTTGTACGAACCAGGGTTTGAACGAGCTTTGACGGTTTTTTGCCAATTAAATGCTTTTAATATTTTTTTAGTGATTTTAAATTACATATAAGCCACCTGTACACATCATTTGAGGAGTATCGATAGTTTTTACATGTGAATCGGGTTTATATTCGGAAATACATAGACTTATGTAGTATGCAATTGCTTTTTCTAGAATTATACACTCTTCTTATAGCTATTTCTTTTTCTTTGGGGGGGGGGGGGGACAGGTCTGCCTTTTGAGAGGGTCAGGCAAATTGTCATTATTGAGAGAATCAGGCATTGCCCCTTCCCCGCCTTCGGAAAATATCTGTATTTCTATAAATTTGGGCATAATTTTTGCTGTTTTTTCGACACAACATACATTGACTATATGCCTTTTGCACGTGCAATTCTAGGAAAATTTGAAATATCATGCCTGGGGGAGGGGGAGGGGGTATTTTTCTTGGGGTTTAGTGTGAAATTATTTAAGGTTTTTTTTTCCTTTATTATTATTTTATTTATTTATTTATTTATTTATTTATTTTTTTGAGGACGAGGAGTATTTTTAATTAAATTGTATGCATTCTTTTCTTTAGCATTTTAGGAGAAGAAGAGAGGCCATGTCAGACTAGTCAGATATTAAAGAGGGGGGGGGGGTTCAATTTTTCCAGTAAATATGTACATTTTAAATAAACCTTCATTCCTTCAAGGGAAAGAGAAAATTGTGTTTTCTTCGATTTGTCATGAGTATTTTAATTTTTTTTTTTTGTATTTGGAGGAGTGGAAATGTTTACTCTACTCTACTTATATTTTTATACCATTATACAAAAATATATTTTGAAAATGCAGTTCGTTCTACTATTTTCAATGCACAGTTTAATTAAATTATTTTTCCTTCAGGGGAAGGGAGTATTTCTTCTTGCTGTGCGTGTTTTTATTAATTGCTTTTTGGGGGGGGCCGAGGATATATTAATTTTGTCTTAGTTTCCAATGGGAACTTAATCAATTTCTTCAAGCTATTTTTTTATTACTATTCGGAATTAGAGCTCACTTGGAGCTTCGCTTGAATTATGTGTGAATTCTCGCAGAAGAAAAACTTTTAACTTAAAATATATATTTGTAAGTAGAACAAACTCAAAGTCGCCTCCCCTTGAAGGAAAATCATCCCCGATCTAACACGCATTAGGACAAGGACAATGTAACTTCCCATCCCTCTCCCACCCGAAGAAAAAATAATTTCAGTGGTATCAAGCATCACAATCGATGAAAGTAAAAATTCTCCTTTCCCAAAAAATAAATAAATAAATAAATAAATAAATTTACAATTTCAAAAAAAAAAAAAAAAACTGCCCCAAGAAAAATGTTTTTTAATTTAAACTTTCGTTACACCACAATATAAAGGAGTTGTTTGAGAAAATTGCAAGAGCATCATGTTTACATTAGTTAACATTAAGTCAGTCAGTCATGTTAACATTATTATTTATTTATTGGCGGCCAGGGGAGGGTGGTATGATAACATAAGTTACTACCCTGGGTTATAATCGTGCAAGCAACGTCACTTTTATATACACGGCTAATTTTCAAACAAAAGAAGTGCGAGAACCCTATATTCTACAGAACACATGTCACGAGCAAAAAATAGATCAGATAACTAAATAAATGATCGCACGTATGGAAAAAAAAGTGTGTTGTAAAGACACACGATAGAAATGAAACTTTTTTCTTTCTTTCTCCTTTTTTTTTTTTTTTTTTTTTTTTTTTTTTTTTTTTTTTTTAGCAATCTGAACTGTCCCTTCCCCACGCGTTTTCTCCCTTTGCCATGCTATTGTTCTTTCTGTGCCTGACTTTATGATCGCCTTGATCATGCGAAAAATTCTTCCATTCTGCATAGGTAAATTAATTGTATTGTGGGAGCTTCTATCAGGCCATTTGGCGGCATTGAAAAATGAAACAACCGACTAGTTTCCAGATATTAGTCCAGAGTACTGGGAGTTTAAGTTGACAAGCGATGCATTAAAAATTGACTTGGATACATTTTCTGATCATGTTCATGAATATATAATAGGTCTAAAATGCTTTTCAATCAAATATGCAAGCGATAACAAAAATGCAAATCTGAAAATTTAAAGCTATTTCCTTGTTTATCTAAAACTCGTGAGAGCGACTGGTACTACTTGCCAGTCTCACCTTAGATCCCAGATTATTTCCAATTTGTGTTCCTTGATTCTTTGGTTTCATATTTTTTAAACACCTTCTACTCAAAATAAAAGTTTGTGTAAGTGGTATGAAATTTTGCACATGAAATTATTGATATTTTTACTTAATAAAAGGGACGTTCGGAGGCCGCCTGAATTTTTCGAAATTGAAGTGTCAAGGAATACCTCTTGGCAATTTTCAAATTGTAGATTTAAAGCACCTTTTTAGACGATATTCGGTGTAGTTAAAAACAAAGGAAGTTCGGAGGCCTTCTTCCGGAAAAACGCAAATTTAGAAGATCTTTACCGATATTAGAAGAAGGGGGAATCGGTACTCTCCCTCAGAAATATTTCGAGATTGTAGTTCAAAAAATACTATTTTATACAATCTTTGCTGATATTAGCAGGTTTAGGGACTATCTCCTGGAAATTGTTCGACGTTGAGGTCTTAAAACCTCAATTTTAATTCTGTTTGGTGATATTTTCGTAATTTTATTTTTAATATCAATTAAATAAAAAATAAATGAATATCTTTATTGATTTGTCACCCCTAGTGGTGCTGCCTCCCGGGGAAAATGTCTCTTCCAGCCCCTCTCCCCTTCCTCCCCTCTTAATCCGGCCCTGTGGAATACTTTTGAAAAATTAATATAGTAAAAACTAAAAAAAATCATAAAATCTGGGTAAACAACGAATTTTTGAGGTGAACCCACAACCTAATGGGTTGTGACCGAACGGAACGAATTTCAAAAAAGCAGTAGGTATTAGAAAATTCAAACTTCCCTTGAAGCACTTAGATAGCTAATCAAGTCTTTAAAATAAAAAATAAAAAATAATATATAAATGAAAACATTGCATTGACCGACTTTCAAAGTTAAGCAGAAAAAAAAAGATTCAGTTAAAACCAAATGATTCCTAATTTGTTCACGGGAGGGGGGGAGGGAGCGGATTTTTTTTCAGGGAGGTGGACAACAAAATTTGTAGATCCTGGCCTATGTTCCCCGGTTCATGTGTTTCGCTTTTGATTTGGTAGCTTTGCTTTTAACACTAAAAGTACTTCCTCTACTATCAACAACTTCATGGAAAAATACAATTGTGCGTAAATTTCTAAGATACATTTCCTCAAAGGAAGGAAAAAGAAATTTTCGTGGCATCCTTTTCGTTTTTGTAGTGTGCAGAAAACAATGTACTTATTGTATAGCATGCAGGAACTGTTGCAGTGAGAAACCGACCGGATACCCGAAGATGTGGAATCGCTTCAGTTTTGATTGAGAGGTGGGTCTTTAGATTTTGCTATTCGACATTATTCTTCTCTGGATGGTTGAACATGGTTTTTTGAACGCTTTGAGAGAAAAACGAGCTGATGTGTGCATCACATGACTTCCTTTCACTCCAATTTAATGTCATTTCCTCATGACTGACAATTTTAATGTTATTCAATTGTTTACTCTCTAAATATCACCAACAGTGGCCAAATTGAAACCAAATTTAAAATTAAAAAAAAAATCGTCAGATTGTCGCCAAATTGGCAACAAAACTTGGCGACCAAATAACTGGCGATATATCGCCAAGTGTCCGACAAATTATAACACAACTTGAGTTTATATCGAAATTAACAATGATTTCCCCCCAAAAAGGGGCAAAAGATCCCCTTAGGAACATCCGAATGCAACCAAAAGGGAAGGTACCCAACTAGACCCCACTAGGAGTCTACGTACCAAATTTCAACTTTCTAGGACATACCGTTTTTGAGTTATGCGAGATACATACACACATACACACATACGCACATAAGCACATACATTCATACATACGGAGGTCACGAGAAAATTCGTTGTAATTAACCCGGGGGTCGTCAAAATGGATATTTCGGGTGTCTGTACGTTCCTAGGCATATATCCACGTGTGATCGGGTCGGAAAAAAACTCAACATTCATTTGGGGGTGAGAAAAATGGAAATTAAGGCCGATTTTTGAGTGAAAATTTTTTCGCGAATACAGTACTTCCTTTTTTGAAAAAGGAAGTAAAAAAGGTCGAACTTTGATAAAACGAAATTGAAAGGACCTTTAAAATCAATTCGTTTCATCCATATTTCGTTTTATCCGAAAAACAGTAAACAACAAAGAGCAGAACGGGTATCGCGAATGGAGTTCGTCTTAGCAGTAATTCGTTCTAAGCAAAGTCGAAATAACGAGGTTTGATTGTATAGTGCTACAAGTTGCGAAGTAAATATTAGATCGTTCGGAACATCTTAACTCGCATTTGACTCCAGCGCGCATTGGCGCATTCAGATGGTGGGTCATAGGAATCATAACTCTCCCTTAAAAGGAGCAAAGATACGCTAAAATTGCTTTTTGTGGACTACAATTTTTGAGAAATTAATGTTGGGGAACCGCAGACTATCTCTTCGTGGCCGAATATTTCGCTTGTCTCGTAACACCCCCACCCTGCCTTCCGATTTATATGCTCGTTCTTTAATAATAACCCCCAAAATCAGAAGCTGGATCCGCTCTTGGTTTCAGCAGTTATAAATTACACAAAATGAGGCTCAATAATATTGATACCTCCCTGTTTTCGAGGCTTATAATGCAAAGAAATCGGGAACTACACATAGATGTAGTATTAATTAGACACACAACGAGAAAAAGGTTCCATAGTCCTTATAGTAAATGGGGAAGAGTCCGAAAAGCACTTGCGCGCGGCCTAGCGCATGCACAACTTTTGCCATAGCCTGATAGGAGGCAAACAGCGTTGCATCCTAGTAGGCTACGTTTTTGCCCGTTTACTTCAAGTTTCACTCGTTCAATGGCGGCTAGTGGCCGTCGCTACGGTGCACAGTACGGCAGCATATGGACAAAGGTGGAAAATGCGACTTTTTTTCCCACTTGTTTTATTTTATTAATCCTTTCATAGGGACCTCAGTGAAATAGGATTTGAGTTTTTAATTCGATATCATAAAAACAAAACATAGAAATCATCATGTTTGAACAAAGACGGCAGATCGCATTTCTCTATCAGTGAAGCTAGTTTAATTTAGTAAGCTCTTCTTTCGTGTTAAGGACACATCGGCAATTTAGATAAATATTTTATATTCCATTTAGTATGGAAAGCATCAAAGAAGGTGAGTAACACACACCCATTTTTTCGTTAATATCTTTGAATACAACTTTTCCGTAAATATCTTTAAATAACGTTTAAAAAAAAAAAAAAAAAAAAAAAAAAAAAAACCTTCAAATAAATATTTTTTAATTTTGAGCCGAAACATTCTGAGTTTCTGAAATACTTTGATTTAATAATGATCATACACATAGGCGGATTTAGGACTGAGTTCCTGGGGGGGCAGGATTTTTTTTTTTTTTTTTGAGTGTAATCAAGATTAGATTTAGACTTCATGTGATCCTAAGCTATTTCAGGTTTTGAGTCTATTTTGTAGTCCAAACAGCTTTTCTGTCGGTGGCAAAAAAGGCCATATTTTAAAGCCCCGAACCCCCCCCCCCCCCCCATTATGCATTATACATTTGGTATATGCTGGGAAATAGTGTCCCTTTTAAATAGTGTATAGAATATCCCCAATTTAAAGGGTCAGGGAGTTTCCCTCCCGGAGGAATTTTTGTAAAATAGATATGAAATTCTGCATTTTTAAGCCTTATAAGGGGTAATTGGAACCACAAAAATCTCAGAAAAAAATAGCAAAATAATCTTATGCAAATTATGATAATACAAAGTAAAAATTGTTTTCGTGTTGGAAAATGAGTGACAGCAGTCCTCAGAGAGAAAAAGCAAGGTAGAATAGAAGGTTATGCATTGTTATTTGCTTACATCGGCTGTCGGTTCAATTCAATTACTTTTTGATCACGTCTTCAATCCACCCCCAAATACAACAATGAATTAAATACAAAATGATCAATAGTAAAAAGTGCTTTAAAAGAAACGGTGTACAGATTTGGAAAATAGGTAACAAGAGAGTAACATGCTGCTCATTTGAATAATTCATAATTTATACACTTGATAAGAAATAAATTTGAAGCATTCTTTGCATAGGAATTTCAAAAATTCGTCTAATCCATTTCAAGGACTCCAGAACAATTAAAACTATTCTGGGCTTCATTTGTCCTTTTCAGTCTCTGAAATTTAGTACTAGATTTTACAGTTTTACAGTATTGTTCTAACTTCGTAAGATACAATTACTTTAAGTTTAAAAGAAAAAAAAATATATTGATTTTTCATTTCAACAACTTTTTTCTTCAATTACAAGCAGTGCAGAAAACGAGTGTTTTTTTTTCTCGTGCTGAACAGATTAACAATATGCATTCGAAGCAAGATAAAAGCAAACAGTATATTAAAATTTCCAAAATAATGCATTGCGTTTGGGATTAAATAGACAGCAAGATATGAAACATTTGAGTCACAACAATTTATCTCAATTAATATGTTACAGAAACATGCGAAGCATGATTTTTGCATTTTTGATGCAGAATGAGGCAAGGAACAAAATTTAACACACTTCGGCATCTATCCCTCTAACCCCTACCGTTTGTTATAAATGTTTAAATTTATGGTTTGTATCCACACTTTTCCAAAGTTTTCAAGCACTTTAAAATGAAATGTATTTTTTCAAGTACTTTCTTTTCTTTTTTTAATCTTTATTTGAGATTCTAATTTGTTGAAATAGTCGTTGATTATTTCATGTATTGCTGCTGAATACATAGGTCGTTCAGTCGATATTTTCACTTATGGGTCATTTTTTAAAAAGTGTAACTTTTGAGTCGCACGCCTTTCACAGTAAAAATTTTAAGGAACAATTCATCTAACAATAACAATGCTTTTTAATTTCATCAAAAATATATCTATTTAAACCTGCCAACATTTTTTTAATAATAATTTTTATTTTAGTATTTTTTGTTTTTTTGGTTCACAACATGTGAATTCTCACCTCCGTGGCATGTTACACACCTTGTGTGACTGTTTATGTTGCTTTATAACTTGTTTAATTAAAAGTATATATTTATTTATTTATTATTCCTTTCACAAGTGACTTAAATACCAATTGTTTAAGTATATTTAATTTTTAATATTGTGTTTTAGTTCGTTTTAGTAGGATAAGGAGTTGTGTCACACAATAAATTCTCACCTCCGTTACTGAAGCACAAAATGCCATACCTCATTAACACGTGGCAGTCTTGACATCAAATTTTATTTTCCATGATACAAGGGGGCCCCCTTGTTTACTTTCAGCCATAAAGAAGTTGTGTGATTTTTGTCGAAAAACAAGAAGACAGATTTTGCTTTAAAAACTAAGTATGGTTACTGTGACTTCTCACCTCCGTGAACTTGAATTTCAGGGATGTAAATTAATGTAAAAAAATAAGTGAACATGTTTTCATATGCTTTACACGTACAGATTGTAGCAACGAAGAAAAAAAAATATTTCCCTGAAAAATGTATCCATATTAGGCCAATAATAATGGAAAATTCCTCACCTCTATGACAGGCCTTATCAATGTCATTATTTCTAAGGTGAAAATAAATGATGGAGGGGAAATACATCAATCTTAGGTATTCTACCAAAATTTTAAATTGCCAGTATATTCTCAAATTTACTAAATACTACTTTTTAACACACATTTTAATTAAAAGGAAACCTACTAATTAAGCTGTACTTTAATTAAGAGAGCTTAACATTAGAGTCCCACTAATCATTAAAGTAGCTCATTGTTTGCACAATTAACAAAATTACTACTTTGATACTAAATTAGCCACAATTTTTAAACATTAAAAGTTTTTTCTTCTTTTTTTTCCGTGAATAAAGCATTTTTTAATTTTTTTTATTTATGAGTAAAATTATTGGAACCTTGCTAGGCCATTGTTTGTCGTTACTTCTAGTAGGTAACACTTTCATGTAAGAATAATAAATAGGAAAAGAAAAGGCTTTGAAATTGAAAAATATTTGAATTAAAAAGTTACCTTTTCTGGAGAATGACCCTTATATACTTGCCCTAAGTTTTCAGTTCGAAGTAGTTGTATTTATTACCTTTCAGCATCACAGTGACCACTTTACTACTTGTAATACATTGTATGGTTTCTCCCCGCCCCCCACCATTTAGAAATGGACAGCCGCTATTTTTCTTCATTTTCGCTTCTGAACTATTCAAAAAGGAAAAAAATCATAATTTTTTCTTTTAAGATTTTGGAAGGTGTATTGTTACTATGTATAAAGTCCTCCCAAGACTGGGGGGGCATTGCCCCCCTCCGCCCCACCCATAAATCCGCCTATGATCATACATCATAAATATACAAATATTTCCTGCTTTAAATAATTCTGGGGGATTTCCAAAAGCCTAACATTTTCCAATCACAATTTTTTTTAAATAAAAATTCTTTTAAAAAAAATTTGAGAAAATGTATACCTACTCTCTGTTAAAAACTTGTTAAGAGAAAAATAAAGGAAACTTACATTGAATATGCTATAACAATATATATTACAAAATCCCGTCAAGAACGGCTTTTGTCCACTTCAACCGTAAGAGCGCCACACTGTGCGGTGTTGTGCATCTAGTTATACTACATCTATGGATACCGATTTTGCCATTTGTATGCATCAGAGAAAAGATTCCGTGTAATTTTTTATGCCCTAAATGCTAAATTTGACTGTACTTTTTAACTGACTTCACGTAAACTTGTGACTTCACGATTTGCTCTTAATACAACTTGTACTGTAGCATAAGAGTCAAGTTAGCATCTTTAAGCGGCCTAAGGAAATTTATCCTTAATGATCTTTTAGATACTGGTTTTTAATGATAAATTTAGAGGCTATTTTACGCGGAAATTAATTAGATGCATATTTTTACTATACAAGAAAATTTCTTAAAATAGAGAAATTCACAACATATAGGTTTACTAGCAGTACTCGCACAGCGATGCCCATGCTAAAAATTTAATGGAAATCCGTTGAATGAAAAAAATTGACGCCCCCTCCCCCTCTAATGTGAAATGATCATTTTTCTTTGTATGAAATGCGTACACACCTTTTCAAAAAAAAAAAAAACTATTTAAGTTTCTTTGGAATTTAAAACTTTTCGTCAAATCATTAAATTATGTTTACAGTTGCTTTAAAACTCTATTTAGCGAGTGAAGCGGTTTTTACTGCAATTTAAAATATTTCGCCAAATGAATAAAAAAAATAAAAATAAATAAAAAAACCCCATCAAATAATATCTTTTACGTGTAAAAATAATTCCGCAACTCAATTGCTTATCGCAAAACTTGCCCAGCAACCACGCTATCATAATCGATCCGTCTAACGAAAAAAACAAAACAAAACATCCCGTGAAACATTCAAAAATCGTAGTCAGAAAAAAAAGAGAGAGAGAGAGAGAGAGAGAAAATGTCGTACATTTCACTCGGATAAAAACAAATCAAAAGCAGGGGCGTAGCTAAGGGGGGGGGGGGTTTGGGGACAACCCCCCCCCCGAAAAGTTAGTCTCAAAAAAAAAGAGAAAAAGAAGAGAGAAGAGAAAGAAAAAAAAAAGAAGAAAAGGAAAAAATTCCAAGCGATTACACACATATATATATATATACATATATATATATATATATATATATATATATATATATATATATATATATATATACATATACATACATATATACATATATATATACATATATATATATATACATATACATACATATATACATATATATATACATATATATACATATATACATACATATATATATATATATATATATATATATATATATATATATATATATATATATATATATATATATATATATATATATATATATATATATATATATATATATATATATATATATATATATATATATATATATATATATAAAAGAAGTAACCCCCCCCGAAAGTCGGGTCTAGCTACGCCACTGATCAAAAGTTTCTTTTCTTTCAAAACAAATCGCCAAAACAATGAATTACATTAACGGTTGCCTTAAAACAATAATTCTAGACTCAACTGCTCAACGCCAAGCGACCACGCTACCGGAACCCAGCTCTTATGAGAGTGAAGCGGATGTTCTTTCTTTGGCAATAATAAATGTTTCGCCAAACAAACAAAAAGATATAAAATCACATTAACAGTAGCTTTCAAATCTTTATATATTAAGAGCTGCGTTGCCCGGCTTTGCCCGGTCTATCTTGAGAATAAAAATTGTGTCAAGTGACATATATTCAACAATCAGGCTTAAATAAAAGAAAAAAAAAACACCATGCAAAATTACCCTTCCAAATAATGACGATAGATATTAAAATACTTTTAAGAAATTAAAATGCGAAAGATGGAGTTTAAAAGCGTAACCATGGAAACATAAAATAAAATAAGTTTGAGAAATTAAATGCAAAATAAGGAAAAAAACAATGGATTCAAAAAGCATAACCATGGAAACGCGAAAATAAAATTATTGACAACTTGAATCAAAATGACATATTTCGAAATTGATTTAAAAACGATTGTAACTTTTTTTCCTTTGAAGATAGAAGTGAATTTTTTCGACCACAGGTCGAGAGAGATCTGGAGTAAAAAATATCGCTTCTTTCAATGGTGTCAAAAAGAAAACTGTGGGACAATTCCTTCACTTTTTTATTGGTAGATTTAATGAAGAACGTAGTGCCTAAATTTCAGCTAAGCCTAAAAAAGTTCGAGCTAAAAACGCAAATTACTCTCGCCGTAATTAAGTTAGAGGCAGTGGCGTAGCGTAGGGGGGGGGGGGGGGGGCAAAGGGGGCACTCATCCCGGGCGGCACTTTGCTAGGGGCGGCAAATTCTGTAACACTACATTAACATCGAAAAGGCTTTTTTTTAATTAAGACGGCGCTTTTTGCTAGGGATGTGTCACTAAATCAACATCAATTTTTTTTTCTTACTCTTCAGTTCTAACTTGTCTTAGGAAATTTTTCTCGTTGAGGCACGAGCATGAAATACT